>NC_053392.1:628902241-629202241 GCF_905171765.1 Bufo bufo | reverse complement strand
AAAAGTGGGATGAACGGATGCTAGGAGGCAGAATATATGGGTGAAGTAACCCCTATCCCAGCCACTAGTGCCCTACCGCACCTAGAATTTTAAACTATTCTTTGTTCTCTCGTTATGTTATTTTTCTAATAAATGAAATGAAATAAATGTTACGTTTTAAACTGACCAGAAACGGGAGTTTATTAGTCTAGGTAACTAGGCTATTTGAATTAAATTAGCAGATGAGGTTTAACACTGACAAATGTAAAGTTATGCACATGGGAAGGAATAATGCAAGTCACCCGTACATACTAAATGGTAAAACACTGGGTATCACTGACATGGAAAAGGATCTAGGAATTTTAATAAACAGCAAACTAAGCTGCAAAAACCAGTGTCAGGCAGCTGCTGCCAAGGCCAATAAGATAATGGGTTGCATCAGAAGGGGCATAGATGCCCGTGATGAGAACATAGTCCTGCCACTTTACACATCACTGGTCAGACCACACATGGAGGACTGTGTACAGTTCTGGGCTCCTGTGAACAAGGCAGACATAGCAGAGCTGGAGAGGGTCCAGAGGAGGGCAACTAAAGTAATAACTGGAATGGGGCAACTACAGTACCCTGAAAGATTATCAATATTAGGGTTATTCACTTTAGAAAAAAGACGACTAAGGGGAAATCTAATTACTATGTATAAATATATCAGGGGTCCGTACAGAGATCTCTCCCATCATCTATTTATCCCCAGGACTGTGACTGTGACGAGGGGACATCCTCTGCGTCTGGAGGAAAGAAGGTTTGTACACAAACATAGAAGAGCAGTAAGACTATGGACTCTTTACTGTAAGAGCAGTGAGACTATGGACTATTTACTGTAAGAGCAGTGAGACTATGGACTCTATACTGTAAGAGCAGTGAGACTATGGACTCTTTACTGTAAGAGCAGTGAGACTATGGATTCTTTACTGTAAGAGCAGTGAGACCATGGACTCTTTACTGTAAGAGCAGTGAGACTATGGACTCTTTACTGTAAGAGCAGTGAGACTATGGACTCTTTACTGTAAGAGCAGTGAGACTATGGACTCTTTACTGTAAGAGCAGTGAGACTATGGACTCTTTACTGTAAGAGCAGTGAGACTATGGACTCTATACTGTAAGAGCAGTGAGACTATGGACTCTTTACTGTAAGAGCAGTGAGACTATGGACTCTTTACTGTAAGAGCAGTGAGACTATGGACTCTATACTGTAAGAGCAGTGAGACTATGGACTCTTTACTGTAAGAGTAGTGAGACTATGGACTCTTTACTGTAAGAGCAGTGAGACTATGGACTCTTTACTGTAAGAGCAGTGAGACTATGGACTCTTTACTGTAAGAGCAGTGAGACTATGGACTCTATACTGTAAGAGCAGTGAGACTATGGACTCTTTACTGTAAGAGTAGTGAGACTATGGACTCTTTACTGTAAGAGCAGTGAGACTATGGACTCTTTACTGTAAGAGTAGTGAGACTATGGACTCTTTACTGTAAGAGCAGTGAGACTATGGACTCTTTACTGTAAGAGCAGTGAGACTATGGACTATTTACTGTAAGAGCAGTGAGACCATGGACTCTTTACTGTAAGAGCAGTGAGACTATGGACGCTTTACTGTAAGAGCAGTGAGACTATGGACTCTATACTGTAAGAGCAGTGAGACTATGGACTCTTTACTGTAAGAGCAGTGAGACTATGGACTCTTTACTGTAAGAGCAGTGAGACTATGGACTCTTTACTGTAAGAGCAGTGAGACTATGGACTCTATACTGTAAGAGCAGTGAGACTATGGACTATTTACTGTAAGAGCAGTGAGACTATGGACTCTTTACTGTAAGAGCAGTGAGACTATGGACTCTTTACTGTAAGAGCAGTGAGACTATGGACTCTTTACTGTAAGAGCAGTGAGACTATGGACTCTTTACTGTAAGAGCAGTGAGACTATGGACTCTTTACTGTAAGAGCAGTGAGACTATGGACTCTTTACTGTAAGAGCAGTGAGACTATGGACTCTTTACTGTAAGAGCAGTGAGACTATGGACTCTGTACTGTAAGAGCAGTGAGACTATGGACTCTTTACTGTAAGAGCAGTGAGACTATGGACTCTTTACTGTAAGAGCAGTGAGACTATGGACTCTTTACTGTAAGAGCGGTGAGACTATGGACTCTTTACTGTAAGAGCAGAGAGACTATGGACTCTATACTGTAAGAGCAGTGAGACTATGGACTCTATACTGTAAGAGCAGTGAGACTATGGACTCTATACTGTAAGAGCAGTCAGACTATGGACTCTTTACTGTAAGAGCAGTGAGACTGTGGACTCTTTACTGTAAGAGCAGTGAGACTATGGACTCTTTACTGTAAGAGCAGTGAGACTATGGACTCTTTACTGTATGAGCAGTGAGACTATGGACTCTTTACTGTAAGAGCAGTGAGACTATGGACTCTTTACTGTAAGAGCGGTGAGACTATGAACTCTTTACTGTAAGAGCGGTGAGACTATGAACTCTGAACTGTAAGAGCAGTGAGACTATGGACTCTATACTGTAAGAGCAGTGAGACTATGGACTCTTTACTGTAAGAGCAGTGAGACTATGGACTCTTTACTGTAAGAGCAGTGAGACTGTGGACTCTATACTGTAAGAGCAGTGAGACTGTGGACTCTATACTGTAAGAGCAGTGAGACTATGGACTCTTTACTGTAAGAGCAGTGAGACTATGGACTCTTTACTGTAAGAGCAGTGAGACTATGGACTCTTTACTGTAAGAGCAGTGAGACTATGGACTCTTTACTGTAAGAGCAGTGAGACTATGGACTCTTTACTGTAAGAGCAGTGAGACTATGGACTCTTTACTGTAAGAGCAGTGAGACTATGGACTCTTTACTGTAAGAGCAGTGAGACTATGGACTCTTTACTGTAAGAGCAGTGAGACTATGGACTCTTTACTGTAAGAGCAGTGAGACTATGGACTCTTTACTGTAAGAGCAGTGAGACTATGGACTCTTTACTGTAAGAGCAGTGAGACTATGGACTCTTTACTGTAAGAGCAGTGAGACTATGGACTCTTTACTGTAAGAGCGGTGAGACTATGGACTCTTTACTGTAAGAGCAGTGAGACTATGGACTCTTTACTGTAAGAGCAGAGAGACTATGGACTCTATACTGTAAGAGCAGTGAGACTATGGACTCTATACTGTAAGAGCAGTGAGACTATGGACTCTTTACTGTAAGAGCAGTGAGACTGTGGACTCTTTACTGTAAGAGCAGTGAGACTATGGACTCTATACTGTAAGAGCAGTGAGACTATGGACTCTTTACTGTAAGAGCAGTGAGACTATGGAGTCTTTACTGTAAGAGCAGTGAGACTATGGAGTCTTTACTGTAAGAGCAGTGAGACTATGGACTCTTTACTGTAAGAGCAGTGAGACTATGGGCTCTATACTGTAAGAGCAGTGAGACTATGGACTCTTTACTGTAAGAGCAGTGAGACTATGGACTCTTTACTGTAAGAGCAGTGAGACTATGGAGTCTTTACTGTAAGAGCAGTGAGACTATGGACTCTTTACTGTAAGAGCAGTGAGACTGTGGACTCTATACTGTAAGAGCAGTGAGACTATAGGCTCTTTACTGTAAGAGCAGTGAGACTATGGACTCTTTACTGTAAGAGCAGTGAGACTATGGGCTCTTTACTGTAAGAGCAGTGAGACTATGGACTCTTTACTGTAAGAGCAGTGAGACTATGGACTCTTTACTGTAAGAGCAGTGAGACTATGGACTCTTTACTGTAAGAGCAGTGAGACTATGGACTCTTTACTGTAAGAGCAGTGAGACTATGGACTCTATACTGTAAGAGCAGTGAGACTATGGACTCTTTACTGTATGAGCAGTGAGACTATGGACTCTTTACTGTAAGAGCAGTGAGACTATGGACTCTTTACTGTAAGAGCAGTGAGACTATGGACTCTTGACTGTAAGAGCAGTGAGACTATGGACTCTTTACTGTAAGAGCAGTGAGACTATGGACTCTTTACTGTAAGAGCAGTGAGACTATGGACTCTTTACTGTAAGAGCAGTGAGACTATAGACTCTTTACGGTAAGAGCAGTGAGACTATGGACTCTTTACTGTAAGAGCAGTGAGACTATGGACTCTTTACAGTAAGAGCAGTGAGGCTATGGACTATTTACTGTAAGAGCAGTGAGGCTATGGACTATTTACTGTAAGAGCAGTGAGACTATGGACTCTTTACTGTAAGAGCAGTGAGACTATGGGCTCTTTACTGTAAGAGCAGTGAGACTATGGACTCTATACTGTAAGAGCAGTGAGACTATGGACTATTACTGTAAGAGCATTGAGACTATGGACTCTTTACTGTAAGAGCAGTGAGACTATGGGCTCTTTACTGTAAGAGCAGTGAGACTATGGACTCTTTACTGTAAGAGCAGTGAGACTATGGGCTCTTTACTGTAAGAGCAGTGAGACTATGGACTCTTTACTGTAAGAGCAGTGAGACTATGGACTCTTTACTGTAAGAGCAGTGAGACTATGGACTCTTTACTATAAGAGCAGTGAGACTATGGACTCTTTACTGTAAGAGCAGTGAGACTATGGACTCTATACTGTAAGAGCAGTGAGACTATGGACTATTACTGTAAGAGCAGTGAGACTATGGACTCTTTATGGTAAGAGCAGTGAGACTATGGACTCTTTACTGTAAGAGCAGTGAGACTATGGACTCTTTACTGTAAGAGCAGTGAGACTATGGACTCTTTACTGTAAGAGCAGCGAGACTATGGACTCTTTACTCCAAGAGCAGCGAGACCATGGACTCTTTACTGTAAGAGCAGTGAGACTATGGACTCTTTACTGTAAGAGCAGTGAGACTATGGACTATTACTGTAAGAGCAGTGAGACTATGGACTCTTTATGGTAAGAGCAGTGAGACTATGGACTCTTTACTGTAAGAGCAGTGAGACTATGGACTCTTTACTGTAAGAGCAGTGAGACTATGGACTCTTTACTGTAAGAGCAGTGAGACTATGGACTCTTGACTGTAAGAGCAGTGAGACTATGGACTCTTTACTGTAAGAGCAGTGAGACTATGGACTCTTTACTGTAAGAGCAGTGAGACTATGGACTCTTTACGGTAAGAGCAGTGAGACTATGGACTCTTTACTGTAAGAGCAGTGAGACTATGGACTCTTTACAGTAAGAGCAGTGAGGCTATGGACTATTTACTGTAAGAGCAGTGAGGCTATGGACTATTTACTGTAAGAGCAGTGAGACTATGGACTCTTTACTGTAAGAGCAGTGAGACTATGGACTCTTTACTGTAAGAGCAGTGAGACTATGGGCTCTTCACTGTAAGAGCAGTGAGACTATGGACTCTTTACTGTATGAGCAGTGAGACTATGGGCTCTTTACTGTAAGAGCAGTGAGACTATGGACTCTTTACTGTAAGAGCAGTGAGACTATGGACTCTTTACTGTAAGAGCAGTGAGACTATGGACTCTTTACTGTAAGAGCAGTGAGACTATGGACTCTTTACTGTAAGAGCAGTGAGACTATGGACTCTTTACGGTAAGAGCAGTGAGACTATGGACTCTTTACTGTAAGAGCAGTGAGACTATGGACTCTTTACAGTAAGAGCAGTGAGGCTATGGACTATTTACTGTAAGAGCAGTGAGGCTATGGACTATTTACTGTAAGAGCAGTGAGACTATGGACTCTTTACTGTAAGAGCAGTGAGACTATGGGCTCTTTACTGTAAGAGCAGTGAGACTATGGACTCTATACTGTAAGAGCAGTGAGACTATGGACTATTACTGTAAGAGCATTGAGACTATGGACTCTTTACTGTAAGAGCAGTGAGACTATGGGCTCTTTACTGTAAGAGCAGTGAGACTATGGACTCTTTACTGTAAGAGCAGTGAGACTATGGGCTCTTTACTGTAAGAGCAGTGAGACTATGGACTCTTTACTGTAAGAGCAGTGAGACTATGGACTCTTTACTGTAAGAGCAGTGAGACTATGGACTCTTTACTATAAGAGCAGTGAGACTATGGACTCTTTACTGTAAGAGCAGTGAGACTATGGACTCTATACTGTAAGAGCAGTGAGACTATGGACTATTACTGTAAGAGCAGTGAGACTATGGACTCTTTATGGTAAGAGCAGTGAGACTATGGACTCTTTACTGTAAGAGCAGAGAGACTATGGACTCTTCACTGTAAGAGCAGTGAGACTATGGACTCTTTACTGTAAGAGCAGCGAGACTATGGACTCTTTACTCCAAGAGCAGCGAGACCATGGACTCTTTACTGTAAGAGCAGTGAGACTATGGACTCTTTACTGTAAGAGCAGTGAGACTATGGACTATTACTGTAAGAGCAGTGAGACTATGGACTCTTTATGGTAAGAGCAGTGAGACTATGGACTCTTTACTGTAAGAGCAGTGAGACTATGGACTCTTTACTGTAAGAGCAGTGAGACTATGGACTCTTTACTGTAAGAGCAGTGAGACTATGGACTCTTTACTGTAAGAGCAGTGAGACTATGGACTCTTTACTGTAAGAGCAGTGAGACTATGGGCTCTTCACTGTAAGAGCAGTGAGACTATGGACTCTTTACTGTATGAGCAGTGAGACTATGGGCTCTTTACTGTAAGAGCAGTGAGACTATGGACTCTTTACTGTAAGAGCAGTGAGACTATGGACTCTTTACTGTAAGAGCAGTGAGACTATGGACTCTTTACTGTAAGAGCAGTGAGACTATGGACTCTTTACTGTAAGAGCAGTGAGACTATGGACTCTTTACTGTAAGAGCAGTGAGACTATGGACTATTACTGTAAGAGCAGTGAGACTATGGACTCTTTATGGTAAGAGCAGTGAGACTATGGACTCTTTACTGTAAGAGCAGAGAGACTATGGACTCTACTGTAAGAGCAGTGAGACTATGGACTCTTTATGGTAAGAGCAGTGAGACTATGGACTCTTTACTGTAAGAGCAGTGAGACTATGGTCTCTTTACTGTAAGAGCAGTGAGACTATGGACTCTATACTGTAAGAGCAGTGAGACTATGGACTCTTTACTGTAAGAGCAGTGAGACTATGGACTCTTTACTGTAAGAGCAGTGAGACTATGGACTATTACTGTAAGAGCAGTGAGACTATGGACTCTTTATGGTAAGAGCAGTGAGACTATGGACTCTTTACTGTAAGAGCAGAGAGACTATGGACTCTACTGTAAGAGCAGTGAGACTATGGACTCTTTATGGTAAGAGCAGTGAGACTATGGACTCTTTACTGTAAGAGCAGTGAGACTATGGTCTCTTTACTGTAAGAGCAGTGAGACTATGGACTCTATACTGTAAGAGCAGTGAGACTATGGACTCTTTACTGTAAGAGCAGTGAGACTATGGACTCTTTACTGTAAGAGCAGTGAGACTATGGACTCTATACTGTAAGAGCAGTGAGACTATGGACTCTTTACTGTAAGAGCAGTGAGACTATGGACTCTTTACTGTAAGAGCAGTGAGACTATGGACTATTACTGTAAGAGCAGTGAGACTATGGACTCTTTATGGTAAGAGCAGTGAGACTATGGACTCTTTACTGTAAGAGCAGAGAGACTATGGACTCTACTGTAAGAGCAGTGAGACTATGGACTCTTTATGGTAAGAGCAGTGAGACTATGGACTCTTTACTGTAAGAGCAGTGAGACTATGGTCTCTTTACTGTAAGAGCAGTGAGACTATGGACTCTTTATGGTAAGAGCAGTGAGACTATGGACTCTTTACTGTAAGAGCAGAGAGACTATGGACTCTACTGTAAGAGCAGTGAGACTATGGACTCTTTATGGTAAGAGCAGTGAGACTATGGACTCTTTACTGTAAGAGCAGTGAGACTATGGTCTCTTTACTGTAAGAGCAGTGAGACTATGGACTCTATACTGTAAGAGCAGTGAGACTATGGACTCTTTACTGTAAGAGCAGTGAGACTATGGACTCTTTACTGTAAGAGCAGTGAGACTATGGACTCTTTACTGTAAGAGCAGTGAGACTATGGACTCTGTACTGTAAGAGCAGTGAGACTATGGACTCTTTACTGTAAGAGCAGTGAGACTATGGACTCTTTACTGTAAGAGCAGTGAGACTATGGACTCTGTACTGTAAGAGCAGCGAGACTATGGACTCTTTACTGTAAGAGCAGTGAGACTATGGACTCTTTACGGTAAGAGCAGTGAGACTATGGAGCTCTCTGCCTGAGGAGGTGGTGATGGGGAGTACAATAAAGGAGTTCAGGAGGGGCCTGGATGTATTTCTGGAGTGTAATAATATTACAAGTTATAGCTACTAGAGGGGGGTCGTTGATCCAGGGAGTTATTCTGATGCCTGATTTTATTCCCCTAAAGTGGGGAAAATTGGCTTCTACCTCACAGGTTTTTTTTTTGCCTTCCTCTGGATCAACTTGCAGGATAACAGGCCGAACTGGATGGACAAATGTCTTATTTCGGCCTTATGTACTATGTTACTATGACACTGTTATGGGGGATCTGTGGATGACACACTGTTATGGAAGATCTGGGGATACGCACTGTTATGGGGGATCTGTGGATGACACTGTTATGGAGGGGATCTGTGGATGACACTGTTATGGGGGGACCTGTGGATGACACACTGTTATGTGGGATCTGAAAGGTTAAATAGAATAAACAAAAGAAGAACCAGGGTGCATTAAGAAGCAGATTTCTTTCAAGATCTGAGGATGACACTGTTATGGGGAATCTGTGTATGGCACTGTTATGGAGGGGATCTGTGGATGACACTGTTATGGGGGATCTGTGGATACACACAGTTATGGGGTCATCTGTGGATGCCACTATTATGGGGGATCTGTGGATACGCACTGTTATGGGGATCTGTGGATACGCACTGTTATGGGGGATCTGTAGATGACACTGTTATGGAGGGGATCTGTGGATGATGCACTGTTATGGGGGTCTGTGGATGACACTGTTATGGGGATCTGTGGATGACACTGTTATGGAGGGGATCTGTGGATGACACTGTTATGGAGGGGATCTGTGAATGACACTGTTATGGTGGGATCTGTGGATGACACTGTTATGGGGGATCTGTGGGTGGCACTGTTATAGGGGATCTGTGGATATGCACTGTTATGGGGGATCTGTGGATATGCACTGTTATGGGGGATCTGTGGATATGCACTGTTATGGGGATCTGTGGATGACACTGTTATGGGGTACTGTGTATACGCACTGTTATGGGGGATCTGTGGATGAAGCATTGTTATGGGGGATCTGTGAATATGCACTGTTATGGGGATCTGTGGATGACACTGTTATGGATGGGATCTGTGGATTACACTGTTATGGGGGATCTGTGGATGACACACTGTTATGGGGAATCTGTGGATACGCACAGTTATGGGGGATCTGTGGATATGCACTGTTGTGGGGGATCTGTGGATGACACTGTTATGGAGGGGATCTGTGGATGAAACTGTTACGGGGGATCTGTGGATACGCACTGTTATGGCGGATCTGTGGATGACAATGTTATAGAGGAGATCTGTGGATGACACTGTTATGGAGGGGATCTGTGAATTACACTGATATGGGGGATCTGTGGATGATACTGTTATGGGGGATCTGTGGATGATACTGTTATGGGGGATCTGTGGATGACACTGTTATGGGGATCTGTGAATACGCACTGTTATGGGGGATCTGTGGGTGACACTGTTATGGGTATCTGTGGATGACACTGTTATGGGGATCTGTGGATGACATTGTTATGGGGGGGGATCTGTGGATGGCACTGTTACGAGGGATCTGTGGATGGCACTGTTACGGGGATCTGTGGATACACACTGTTATGGGGGATCTGTGGATACGCACTGTTATGGGGGATCTGTGGATGACACTGTTATGGAGGGGATCTGTGGATGACACTGTTATGGGGGATCTGTGGATGACACTGTTATGGAGGGGATCTGTGGATGACACTGTTATGGGGGATCTGTGGATACACACTGTTATGGGGTCATCTGTGGATGCCACTGTTATGGGGGATCTGTGGATACGCACTGTTATGGGGATCTGTGGATACGCACTGTTATGGGGGATCTGTAGATGACACTGTTATGGAGCGGATCTGTGGATGATGCACTGTTATGGGGGTCTGTGGATGATGCACTGTTATGGGGGTCTGTGGATGACACTGATATGGAAGGGATCTGTGAATACGCACTGTTATGGGGGAACTGTAGATGACACTGTTATGGAGGGGATCTGTGGATGAAACTGTTATGGGGATCTGTGGATGACACTGTTATGGAGGGGATCTGTGGATGACACTGTTATGGGGGATCTGTGGATGACACAGTTATGGAGGGGATCTGTGGATGACACTGTTATGGAGGGGATCTGTGGATGACACTGTTATGGAGGGGATCTTTGGATAACACTGTTATGGAGGGGATCTGTGGATGGCACTGTTATGGAGGGGATCTGTGGATGACACTGCTATGGGGGGATCTGTGGATATGCACTGTTATGGGGGATCTGTGTATGACACTGTTATGGAGGGGATCTGTGGATACGCAATGTTATGGGGGATCTGTGGATGACACTGCTATGAGGGATCTGTGGATGACACATATATAGCATCTTATGCTATATGTGTGTCATCCACCGATCCCCCTCATAAAAGTGTCCCTGTGTAAATAGTGAATGACCCCATACAGGGGTCGAGTGCCGGCAACTGATATTGGAATGGCAGCGGGGCCCGGTGCAGTCACTGTATTCTATTACACCGGTCCCCACTGACTGTAGTATTCATATGTAACCTGTAGGCCTAGGAGCTCAATGGAGCAGGCGGAGCAGGCGCGTGACGTAGTGAGTGACGTTACGCTGCCGCCCGGCCTGCCTGCTACTGGAGTTTTGAGTGAGTACCAAGTGGATTGCGATACTGCTTCAGAGGATTTCTATAGTTTAACAATAGTTGCCCCATAATATGCACTGCCATTTTACCCAACGTTTGGGGGGGGGGGGGGGGGGGGAGTGCGTCTTATAGGGCGAAAAATACGGTAATCTTCCAAAATGCTTGTTAAATACTAAATGACATGCCAAAATATCTCCAACACAAAAGGTACAAGTGCTAACTATTTAATCAACTAAAGTACATAATAGTATTGCCAAGGAGACCAAAAAGAGTCACAAAGCTCCTCAACAGTTCAAAAAACAGTGTTACAGCCACAATACCCATCCCAGTGTCCCCCACTTACCCAACGCATTTCGCCAGATGGCTTCGTCAGGGGAAGTCCCTCTGTGTGTTTTATTCTATTGAATCATATACAAACGGAAAATGCAAATGTGATCGCACACTACATCCAGCCCTCTGCCCTGCCTCCATGCTGGATGAGACATTGGTTTATATTTTGCCCAAAGCATAGTAAGCCACTCACCACGTCAAGGTCGCCTCTATGGAGTGGTCCCTAACACTAGTTCCTACCTGTTCATGGGCCATGACAGCCACACAAAATCCAGGGAATGCAGGTCAGCATGCAAGCCAAGTACACTTTGCTTGTAACCCCGTCCGGTGCCATTACAGCTTTCATCGGATCCAGGGATGCAAGTACCAACATGCATGCTGATCCCACCATATACTTCTCCTGGAGCCAAATGGCTAATGGTAGGTTCTATATAAGCAGACTCAGTTTTATACTGACTTTAAAACCAGCCTCCAGGACAGATTAACTGGTCAGGTGTGCTTGACTCAAAGGAGATCGCCACGCCTCCAATACATACCACAAAGAAAAAAGTGGGGGGTTGAGTCCGCACAACCTGTATGTAGGTGCACATCACTATGGAGAAATACATATACAAACGGAAAATGCAAATGTGATCGCACACTACATCCAGCACTCTGCCCTCCATGCTGGATGAGACATTGGTTTATATTTTGGCCAAAGCATAGTAAGCCACTCACAGCATCAAGGTCGCCTCTATGGAGTGGTCCCTAACACTAGTTCCTACCTGTTCATGGGCCATGACAGCCACATAAAATCCAGGGAATGCAGGTCAGCATGCAAGCCAAGTACACTTTGCTTGTAACCCCGTCCGGTGCCATTACAGCTTTCATCGGATCCAGGGATGCAAGTACCAACATGCATGCTGAACCCACCATATACTTCTCCTGGAGCCAAATGGCCACTGGTAGGTTCTATATAAGCAGACTCAGTTTTATACTGACTTTAAAACCAGCCTCCAGGACAGATTAACTGGTCAGGTGTGCTTGACTCAAAGGAGATCGCCACGCCTCCAATATATACTACAAAGAAAAAAATATAAGGGGTTGAGCCCGCACAACCTGCCTGCAGGTGCACATCACTATGGCGAAATACATACACAAACGGAAAATGCAAATGTGATCGATTTTATGTGGCTGTCATGGCCCATGAACAGGTAGGAACTAGTGTTAGGGACCACTCAATTGAGACGACCTTGACGCGGTGAGTGGCTTACTATGCTTTGGCCAAAATATAAACCAATGTCTCATCCAGCATGGAGGGCAGAGTGCTGGATGTAGTGTGCGATCACATTTGCATTTTCCGTTTGTATATGTATTTCCCCATAGTGATGTGCACCTGCAGGCAGGTTGTGCTGACTCAACCCCCCACTTTTTTCTATTGAATCATGTTGACTCCATTGTGTGTCTTTTACTGTATACATTTAATAAAGATTCTCTGCTAATAAATTGGCCGTGTGTCGTTTCGTGACCTGGGCATGCACATGCAGTTTGTAGGTTTGGTATAGTCTTTATGTGGCCCTGACAGGTCGTTTCTATAGGTTCTTTTTATCACTATTATAGGTAGCGTTAGATACAGAAGAAGCCATAATTACCCTAGGGGGGTTGCTTCGTCTCGGATTTTGGTGGCGTGTTGCAGGGGCGTGCCATCGAGGTCGGATGAGTGGAGGTCTCATCTGGGGACTCGCCCCTATCTCCAGAACAAAACTCCCAAAGTGGCTGCTCTCCATTCACTGCTATGGGAGTTACAAACATGCTCACTCTGCAATTTTTGGAGGTGAGTATAGAGCGCACTGGGCATGCATGACCACCTTTATGTTCTCCGTGGGACTGCCAGAAATAGCCGAGCCAGTGCTCGGCTTTCTTCAGAACTGCCATAAAGGTGAATGAAGGGTGGCCACGCTTGTGCAGCATGCTCTCTATCACTTCAGAAGCCCTTTTCTGGGGATGGGTCCCAAAGGTGGAAAACCCTCGCCTGTCTGACTTTGATGGCGTGTCCTAGTGATGTGCCAGGGTCTGAGATGAGACAATCCCTTTAACTCCAGTTTTTCATTAAACCAATTCAATACAATATTGTGACAGTCTAGTGGATGCCGGCATATAGACATACATCATAGACATCTCCTGACGTAATATTGCAACATTATGTTGTTTAAAAGCTGTTTATCTAGTGACACACATCAGGAGTCAGGACGTGTCCATCACAGAAGAGAGAGAAGGAAGGACACATCTGTATACTAGTGACCTAGATGGGTTGGTCATTTTCTGTGAGACTAAAACCCAAATCTATGGAAACCCTAGGATTTTCCGATGCCCTCAAATCTTGCTACCTGGCAAATTAGTGCTCATTGTAGAACCAAAAGACGGCCGTAGAAATCGAACTGTCCGCTGTATCCAACTTTTTAATGGATGGGATGCAGTTTCTACAGACTGGATGACACTGTGGATGATGTTCCAAGGGCAACTTGACCCTTGTATCAGTTAAACATGCCTCACCACAGTATGGAAAATGTGGGTTAATACTAAATCTGTTCATCATAACTTTCGATTTATCTATTTTACGCTTTATGCATTTTATGTGGTAAGTAAAACCACAATACTCGTCAGCAGAGCATTTCACCACTTCCTCCCTTGGACACAGAACAACAAAGTGTGAAGTGCAGGAATTTGTTTATTGACAAAGAAAAATACAAAATTATTTTCCATACAACTTGATCTTTAACATCATAAAATTTCTCATTTTTACCCCCAAACCCCCCCCCCCCCTTCCTTTCAATGCGTCTCCTACGCCTTCCAAGGTCCAAGACGTAGAAGGGATGACGGTGGGGTGAAAGCAGGAAGACTTAAGACTTCTAAATCCCGCATATCTTATTCTATTTCTCCTCAATATTTCTTTGCTTGTATACATTTTTTTAATATCTCTTAATCTTATTAACCAGATTTAACCATATATAAACACTAGGAATATTTCATGAAAACCATCCTCACGTGATTAAAAGTCTACAGACGCCCTTGAATGGTTGGACTCTGTTGAGAAATAGGACTCTGGCTCAGCGTAGGGGAGCGGTGGGGCGGAGTTGGCGGGTTGGGGTGGGGGGGTCGCGGAGCGGGAGGGGCGTAATGGAAGAGGTTGACAGGGTGAATTCCTTTTGTGAACCAGTCTGGGGGTGTGGGGAGAGGGGGGTTGGCGTGGGTGTGAGTGCGGTCGCGGTTGTCGCTATGGGGTAGTGGACGACTCCCTTACAAAGCTAAAACGTAATGAATGACAACGTTTTAACTTGGAACGTACGAGGGCTAGGGGATAAAACAAAGCGGATTATTGTTTTTGACTTGATTTCTCGACATCTCCCCGCAATTGTGGCATTGCTTAAAACTCACGCGTCACCGGAGATCCCCATATACCTATTGAAGAAATGGGCAAAAGATCAATTCCAATCCAGCTTTTCTTCATACTCCCGTGGGGTCAGCGTATATGTGCACAAAAATGTTGACTACGCATCGGTGGAACATCAGTGTCACAACCAGACAGCTGAGAAGCTCTGACAGAAGCCTTTCAGAACCTCCTCCTTGAGTTTTCTTTGTTTTGGTTTTCAGTTCCTCATCTCGTTAGCCTCTCTCAGCTGTCATGCAGTTGGACTGATTTCTTCCCTTTAAATTCCTCCCCATAATGCAGTAGTGTGCGGCTTATACAACTTCCTGGAGTGTGTGTGCATGCTGTTCCTATTTCCCAGTCTTCTGCAAGATAAGTGCTGTATATTTATTTGTGATTTTCTGTTTGCTGGATCTTAGGTGACCCTGACTCCCTCCGTGCCTAGTGTAGGGAGCCGGTGGTCGTGTCCCCTCACTATTGTAGGGTCTTCAGGTGTTAGATAGTCGAGGTACGTGGATATGCGACCATCCACCTTTGGGGTGTTCGCATAGGCTGAGCAGTCAGGGAGAGTGTGCCAGGTCTCATGCAGGGGTCTCCCTTTTGTTCCTTAGTTGTGGATCCAGTGAGTCATAGATTATTTTGCATTGTCTTGTTTCCTGTACACCATCCGTGACATTATAAGCCGCCAAAACCGTCTCAAGCATGGATCTGGTTTCACTTTTGGCTGAACGCTTCCAGGGTCTTTCATTGGAGGTAGCTGATCTCCGTAAGACTTTTTCTCAGTTTCAAGTGACCGGTTCAGCTTGCGTTCATGGAGTTTGTGCTGAGCCTAAGATCTCGCTCCCGGATACGTTCTCCGGGGGTAGTGAGAATTTTGTGCGTTTTAGAGAGGCTTGCAAACTCCATTTTTGCCTTCTTCCCCATTCCTCTGGTGATGAGGAACGGAGGGTGGGGATCATTATATCGCTGCTCAGGGGTAACGCTCAGTCCTGGGCCTTTTCGCTGCCGGAGGGGGCACAGAAATCATTAAAGGGCATAGTTCACAATATCCGTTTAATTGTTAATGATACTCATGTTGTGGATGTGTCATGTTTCGTCCTTAGCGGTTTGCCTACTCCTCTAGTGTTGGGGCTACCCTGGCTCACTAAACATAACCCCACCATTGATTGGCAAGCGAGACAAATAAATGGTTGGAGTGACTTTTGCAGAGAGAATTGCCTCATAACATCTGTTTCTGAGGTTTCTACTAAGATTGTACCACCTTTCCTCTCTGAATTTTCAGATGTCTTCTCTGAGAGTGGAGTTCAGGATTTGCCCCCGCACAGGGAGTACGATTGCCCTATTAATCTCATCCCAGGCGCCAAGCTGCCTAAATCTCGTTTATACAATCTTTCCCAACCTGAGAGGGTCGCTATGCGTGCTTATATCTCTGAGAGTCTTAGAAAAGGACACATACGACCCTCGAAGTCACCTGTTGCCGCTGTTTTTTTCTTTGTTAAGAAAAAAGATGGTTCTTTAAGACCTTGTCTGGATTTCAGGGAGCTGAACAGTATCACTATTCGTGACCCTTATCCGCTTCCTCTGATCCCGGACCTGTTTAACCAGGTTGTTGGGGCTAAAGTCTTTTCCAAATTAGACCTAAGAGGGGCATACAACCTGGTCAGGGTCAGAGAAGGAGACGAATGGAAGACGGCCTTCAATACCCCTGAGGGCCATTTTGAGAATTTGGTTATGCCTTTTGGTTTGATGAATGCCCCAGCCGTTTTTCAGCATTTCGTGAACAGCATTTTTTATCATTTAATGGGAAAATTTGTATTAGTGTATTTGGATGACATTTTGATTTTTTCTCCTGATTTCAAAACTCATAAGGGACACTTACGTCAGGTCTTGCTCATCCTGCGGGAGAATAAATTATACGCAAAACTGGAAAAATGTGTGTTTGCGGTTCCAGAAATTCAATTTCTGGGGTTTCTTCTCTCCGCTTCTGGTTTTCGCATGGACCCCGAGAAGGTCCGCGCTGTGCTTGAGTGGGAGCTTCCTGAGAATCAGAAGGCGCTGATGCGTTTTTTGGGCTTTGCCAATTATTACAGGAAGTTTATTTAGAATTATTCCTCTGTTGTTAAACCACTCACTGATATGACCAGAAAGGGGGTAGATTTTTCTTCCTGGTCGGTAGAGGCGTGTAAGGCTTTTTCTAATATCAAGGAGAGTTTTGCTTCCGATCCCTTCCTGGTACAACCTGATATTTCTTTACCCTTCATAGTTGAGGTTGATGCTTCTGAGGTAGGTGTGGGTGCAGTCTTGTCTCAGGGTTCCTCTCCTGCCAAATGGCGACCGTGTGCCTTTTTCTCGAAGAAACTCTCCTCCGCAGAGAGAAATTACGATGTGGGAGATAGGGAATTGTTGGCCATCAAGTTGGCTTTTGAGGAATGGCGCCATTGGCTAGAGGGAGCCAGACACCCTATTACCGTGTTTACTGACCATAAAAATCTGGCCTACTTGGAGTCAGCCAAGCGTCTGAACCCGAGACAGGCCAGATAGTCTTTGTTCTTTTCAAGGTTTGATTTTGTTGTCACGTTCCGCCCTGGGGTTAAGAATGTGAAGGCAGATGCCCTGTCACGTTGTTTTCCGGGAGGTGGGAATTTTGAAGACCCGGGTCCCATTTTGGCTGAAGGTGTGGTGGTCTCTGCTCTTTTTCCTGAATTGGAGGCAGAGGTGCAGGCAGCCCAGTCAGAGGCTCCTGATCTTTGTCCTCCTGGGAGGTTGTTTGTGCCTCTCGCTTTGAGACACAAGATTTTTAAGGAACACCACGATACGGTCCTTGCTGGGCACCCGGGGACAAGAGCCACACTGGATCTCATCGCTCAGAGATTCTGGTGGCCTGCGCTTCGTAAGTCGGTTGAGGGTTTTGTGGCAGCCTGCGAGACTTGCGCTCGTGCCAAAGTCCCTCATTCACGTCCATCAGGTTCTCTCCTTCCCTTACCCATTCCTTCCCGTCCTTGGACACATCTGTCCATGTTCATAACGGACCTGCCTAGTTTCTCGGGGAAGACTGTTATTCTGGTGGTGGTAGACCGTTTTAGCAAAATGGTGCATTTCATCCCTTTTCCTGGTTTGCCCAATGCTAAGACGCTGGCGCAGGCATTTATTGACCACATTGTCAAATTGCATGGTATTCCTTCAGACATAGTCTCTTATAGGGGCACGCAGTTTGTTTCCAGATTCTGGAAGGCTTTCTGTTCTCGCTTGGGGGTTCGGTTGTCATTCTCTTCTGCTTTCCACCCGCAGTCGAATGGCCAGACGGAGCGAATCTGGAGACATATCTGCGCTGTTTTGTGGCGGAGAATCAGTGTTCTTTTTTGTCCTTGCTGAGTTTGCTTTAAATAACCGTCGTCAGGAGTCCTCTGATAAGTCACCATTTTTTGGTGCATATGGGTTTCATCCGCAGTTTGGGACTTTCTCGGGAGAGGGGTCTTCTGGTTTACCTGATGAGGACAGATTCTCCTCGTCTTTGTCATCTATTTGGCAAAAGATTCAGGATAATCTAAAGAGCATGAGTGAGAGATATAAACGTGTGGCAGATAAGAGACGTGTGCCTGGTCCGGACCTGAATGTTGGTGATCTGGTGTGGTTGTCTACCAAGAATATCAAATTGAAGGTTCCCTCCTGGAAGTTGGGTCCTAGGTTTATTGGGCCTTACAAGATCCTGTCTGTCATCAATCCTGTTGCCTACCGTCTTGATCTCCCTCAGACTTGGATGATCCATAATGTTTTTCATAAGTCCTTATTGAAACCTTATGTTCAACCCATTGTACCCTCGCCTTTGCCTCCTCCTCCGATTATGGTTGATGGGAATCTTGAATTTCAGGTCTCTAGGATTGTGGATTCTCGTCTTGTCCGCGGTTCCCTCCAGTACCTCGTTCATTGGGAGGGTTATGGTCCTGAGGAGAGGATGTGGGTCCCAGTGACGGACATTAAGGCCACTCGTCTCATCAGGGCTTTCCATAGGTCCCATCCTGAGAAGGTGGGCTCTGAGTGTCCGGAGTCCACTCGTAGAGGGAGGGGTACTGTCACAACCAGACAGCTGAGAAGCTCTGACAGAAGCCTTTCAGAACCTCCTCCTTGAGTTTTCTTTGTTTTGGTTTTCAGTTCCTCATCTCGTTAGCCTCTCTCAGCTGTCATGCAGTTGGACTGATTGCTTCCCTTTAAATTCCTCCCCATAATGCAGTAGTGTGCGGCTTATACAACTTCCTGGAGTGTGTGTGCATGCTGTTCCTATTTCCCAGTCTTCTGCAAGATAAGTGCTGTATATTTATTTGTGATTTTCTGTTTGCTGGATCTTAGGTGACCCTGACTCCCTCCGTGTCTAGTGTAGGGAGCCGGTGGTCGTGTCCCCTCACTATTGTAGGGTCTTCAGGTGTTAGATAGTCGAGGTACGTGGATATGCGACCATCCACCTTTGGGGTGTTCGCATAGGCTGAGCAGTCAGGGAGAGTGTGCCAGGTCTCATGCAGGGGTCTCCCTTTTGTTCCTTAGTTGTGGATCCAGTGAGTCATAGATTATTTTGCATTGTCTTGTTTCCTGTACACCATCCGTGACAATCAGATTGATAGTGATGGGAGATACGTCTTCCTTCATGGCTGGATTAGCATTTTGACATTTTTTTACATCCCCCCCTCCATTTGCCATGACAGTCCTTAATGAACTTGCCACGTTTGTATATAACAGAGAGCGGTGTCCGGTATTAGTATCGGGGGACTTTAATTGCGTCCTGGACCCCGAAATGGACAGAGTATCCAATATCGTAAAATATAATGGGACTCAGGGAAAACACGTATTATTCCAGGGGTTTTGTCAGGAAACGGGGCTAATAGACATTTGGTGGAAGCTATATGGCAATAGGCAGGTGTTCTCATGCTTTAGTAAGACATATAATGCCATGTCTAGAATTGATATTGCAATGGCCAACAGTGATATGATCGCCTTAATCTCTAAAATGAAATATGAGACTCATGGAATCTCAGACCACTCGCCGATCTTGAACTCTCACTGGTTATCTATCATAAAAGACCAAGACAGGATAAATAAGGAATTAGCCCAATTTTGGACACAAAATATGGGATCAACCCATATTCACTTTGTGTGGGACGCGATGAAAGCGTACCTTCGCGGCCTGTACTATAGTATAATTATAGTAAAAAGGGCAGAGTTTCTTAAAGAAGAGAAAGGTCTGGAGGAGAATTTAAAATATCTGGAAGTAACCCTCATAGGATCATTTTAGTGAGTCGGGAAAGCCAGGCAAATTACTAGTCTCCATAATATCTAACCAAAGAGGATGTAATAAAATTAGGCAGATCCAAACAAGTGATGGGCAGATTACGAACAAGGCAGAGGAAATTGAGGGGGAATTTGTAAAGTATTTGTAAAGATGCTCGCCATGTGCCGAGCATCGAGATGCTCAAGCCGAACAGGTGTTCGGCCGAGCATGCTCGATCATCACTAATCATTTAGTCAGAGATCATGTAGACAGAGGTCATGTAGTCAGGATCATGTCGTCAGAGACCATGTAGTCAAAGATCATGTAGTCAGAGACCATGTAGTCAGAAATCATGTAGACAGAGGCCATGTAGACAGAGACCATGTAGACAGAGGTCATGTAGTCAGAGACCATGTAGTCAGAGATCATGTTGTCAGAGACCATGTAGTCAGAGATCATGTAGACAGAGGTCATGTAGACAGAGGTGATGTAGTCAGGATCATGTCGTCAGAGACCATGTAGTCAGAGACCATTTAGTCAGAAATCATGTAGTCAGAGGTCATGTAGACAGAAGTCATGTAGACAGAGGTCATGTAGACAGAGGTCATGTAGACAGAGACCATGTAGACAGAGGTCATGTAGACAGAGACCATGTAGACAGAGGTCATGTAGACAGAGACCATGTAGACAGAGGTCATGTAGTCAGAGACCATGTAGTCAGAGACCATGTTGTCAGAGACCATGTAGTCAGAGATCATGTAGTCAGAGATTATGTATAGAGATGAGCGAATTTCATATTTTGAAATTCGTTCACTGGTAAAAGGTGAATTGCATTATGGATTTCATTACCACGGACCATGACGCAATTCTATGACGGAATGCATAACAGAAACGGGACGGATCCGTTTTTCAGCCCTTAGACTTCTATTATGACGGAATGCCTCTAAAGGCATTCTGTTATGCATTCCGTCATAGAATTGTGTTATGGTAACGGAATCCATAACGCAATTCACCTTTTAGGGTACTTTCATACTAGCGTTCTGATAATACAGCCGTCTGCATCCGTTATGAACAGATCCGGTTGTATTATCTGTAACATTGCCAAGACGGATCCATCATGGACTCCACTGAAAGTCAATGGGGGACGGATCCGTTTACTATTGTGGCAGATTGTGGCAGAGAAAGCGGATCCGTCCCCATTGACTTGCATTTTGGGTCATGACGGATTCGTTTTGCTCCACATCCCAGGATGGAAAGCACGCTGCTCTCCGGTATGAGAACGCAACTGAAAGCATTTTGGAGCGCTCCGTTCTGTTCAGTTACGTTTTGTCCCCATTGACAATGAATGGGGACAAAACTGAAGCGTTTTTTTCCAGTATTGAGACGCTATGACGGATCTCAATACTGGAAAATATTAACGCTAATGTGAAAGTAGCCTAAGCCAGTAAACCAAGCGTGAACGAATTTCATAACCTGAAATTCTCTCATCTCAAGTTATGTAGCAGGAGTCATGTAGTCAGAGGTCATGTAGTCAGAGGTCATGTAGTCAGAGGTCATGTAGTCAGAGGTCATGTAGTCAGAGGTCATGTAGTCAGAGGTCATGTAATAAGAGGTCATGTAGTCAGAGGTCATGTAGTCAGAGGTCATGTAGTTAGAGGTCATGTAGTCGGAGGTTATGTAGTCAGAGGTCATGTAGTCAGAGGTCATGTAGTCGGAGGTCATGTAGTCGGAGGTTATGTAGTCGGAGGTCATGTAGTCGGAGGTCATGTAGTAAGAGGTCATGTAGTCAGAGGTCATGTAGTCAGAGGTCATGTAATCAGAGGTCATGTAGTCAGAGGTCATGTAGTCGGAGGTCATGTAGTAAGAGGTCATGTAGTCAGAGGTCATGTAGTCGGAGGTCATGCAGACAGAGGTCATGCAGTCAGGGGTCATGTAGTCAGAGGTCATGTAGTCGGAGGTCATGTAGTCAGAGGTCATGTAGTCAGGGGTCATGTAGTCAGAGGTCATGTAGTCGGAGGTCATGTAGTCAGAGGTCATGTAATCAGAGGTCATGTAGTCAGAGGTCATGTAGTCAGAGGTCATGTAGTCAGAGGTCATGTAGTCAGGGGTCATGCAGACAGAGGTCATGAAGTCAGGGGTCATGCAGACAGAGGTCATGAAGTCAGAGGTCATGTACTCCAGGTCCTGAAAAAAAAAGAAGTTTAGAACTGAGCACGTCTCATTATCTAGTGATTAACCCTTTATCTTCTACATCCTGTTGTAGTCTGCCTTTTGTGATCCAGTTTGTGTTGCAGCGTAATCCAGAGGCTGCACATCGCTGCCGCAGACCGTTACTACCCCAAGGCCCCGACATCCACTGGTTTTATCCTTTTCTTATAGACCAGCCTCAGGAGAAGAAGAAGACGAGAGCACCCAAGAGACGAGGGAGTCCTGCAGCAGCCAACTGTCCAGTATGTGACATTACCGCAGCCAGTAATCGCCGTCTGTACGTGTTCAGACCTGACTGTCATATTGCTTGTGTGTTCACAGGTCTAGAGATGGACTGCTCGGAGACATACGGCGATCAAACAGAAGGTAAATAGGACCCTTCGTTATTTCGACGGTTCTCGCCACTTGTGGTCCTGGACGGACAAACTGCTGATTCTGTCAGTTCTGAGAAGGGGGCGCTCTAAGTACCTGTAGAAGGGCCGCTGGGCCGAGCGTATTGTCAGCCGGCGGTCTAATGCAGGGATCAGCAACCTTCAGCACTGCAGCTGTGGTGAAACTACGACTCTCCCAGCATGTTCCATTCACTTATTCTGAAAACAGCTAGGCACGTGTGCATGCTGGGAGTTGTAGTTTCACCACAGCTGGAGCGGTGAAGGTTGCTGGCCCCTGGTCTGCCGTGTATGGGAGCATGCAGGAGAGAAGGATCCGTGTCCATTTGTTTTTTTTGCGGCCCGTATGCGGAACCATTCACTTCAATGGGGCTGCAAAATAAAACAGAAATGACTCCGTGTGATTCGCAAAATGAGGTACGCACACGGCCAGTATTCGTGTTTTGAGGATCCACAATTTGCAGACCACAAAACATCCAGCGGTCGCGTGGCACGTTTTGTTTTTTTCTTCTTCTGAACTGTCAGAAGAACAGAACCCCCCCCCAGAAAAAAATAAAAGAAAAAAACGGATCCTTTACTTTAACCATTCGTTGTGCTCATATTGAAATGTACGCCGTCCATCAAATATAAAACAGGAGCCTTAGCCCCTGAAATTGCATAGGTTACGTGTAGGGCATACACAAACACGAGGCGCGGCAGCCGCCAGCTCATGACCCATAGAACAGTCCTCCATCTTGTGTCTTATAAAGAATGGTTTGGAGAAGTTTTGATCCCGATGTCCGGCGTTTTCTTTCTGCTGCAGGATCCAACAACCAGGAGATGAAGAGCGCCTCCAACAGCCTGGAGATGAAGAGCGCCTCCAACAGCCTGGAGATGAAGAGCGCCTCCAACAGCCAGGAGATGAAGAGCGCCTCCAACAGCCTGGAGATGAAGAGCGCCTCCAGCAGCCAGGAGATGAAGAGCGCCTCCAACAGCCTGGAGATGAAGAGCGCCTCCAGCAGCCTGGAGTCCTGTAGGTACCAGCGCGCGCCCCGCCGCACTGTCTGTCACACCGTCATCCGTCTAATCTCTTGTATTGTTTAAGACATGGACTGTTCGGAGGACAAAGAAGAAGAGGAGGAAGAGGAAGAGGAGGAGGAGAGCCGGAAGGAAAACGAGGATAACGGTAAATGCTCGGTGAGGCAGGAAATCGCCCATTGTCGTTACCGACTGCCGCTTTCTTCTTGATAAAGTCTTATCAAAAATATGATAAAACATTTTCAAACATAGGCGAATGAGGCGGGGGCCGCAGTGAGAGCCCCTCGCCTGGACTCGGCCCCTCTCAGAATGAGCAGCACCTTCTGCTGTGACCGGCCATCAGTGGAGCGTCAGGAGGGATCTGGGATCTACCTGTCCTTCCATCTCTCAGTGACGTTCATGTACAAAATCTATAAGTAATGATCAGGAGAAACCTCATAGCAGCCTACAATAACCTGCAGATTGTCCTCTCCTGCTGCAGCCTACATTGGGTAGATGGGTAGAAGGACATGCTCCCTCCAGAGCAGGATTATACCAGAAGAGGATGGCCGCCTGTAAACACCATAATATGATCTATGAAGAGGTCCACAGGATAGGTCGTCAATATCAGATCAGTGAGGGTCCTACTCCCGGCACCCCTATCAATCAGCCGACAGAAAGCAGCGGTGCACCGAAGCCAGCACAGCTCAGTAATGTAATGTACACAGTGACTGCACCAGCAGAATAGTGAGTGCAGCTCTGGAGTATAATACAGGATGTAACTCAGGATCAGTACAGGATAAGTAATGTGTGTACACAGTGACTGCACCAGCAGAATAGTGAGTGCAGCTCTGGAGTATAATACAGGATGTAACTCAGGATCAGTACAGGATAAGTAATGTATGTACACAGTGACTGCACCAGCAGAATAGTGAGTGCAGCTCTGGAGTATAATACAGGATGTAACTCAGGATCAGTACAGGATAAGTAATGTATGTACACAGTGACTGCACCAGCAGAATGGTGAGTGCAGCTCTGGAGTATAATACAGGATGTAACTCAGGATCAGTACAGGATAAGTAATGTAATGTATGTACACAGTGACTGCACCAGCAGAATAGTGAGTGCAGCTCTGGAGTATAATACAGGATGTAACTCAGGATCAGTACAGGATAAGTAATGTATGTACACAGTGACTGCACCATCAGAATAGTGAGTGCAGCTCTGGAGTATAATACAGAATGTAACTCAGGATCAGTACAGGATAAGTAATGTATGTACACAGTGACTGCACCAGCAGAATGGTGAGTGCAGCTCTGGAGTATAATACAGGATGTAACTCAGGATCAGTACAGGATAAGTAATGTATGTACACAGTGACTGCACCAGCAGAATAGTGAGTGCAGCTATGGAGTATAATACAGGATGTAACTCAGGATCAGTACAGGATAAGTAATGTGTGTACACAGTGACTGCACCAGCAGAATAGAGAGTGCAGCTCTGGAGTATAATACAGGATGTAACTCAGGATCAGTACAGGATAAGTAATGTATGTACACAGTGACTGCACCAGGAGAATAGTGAGTGCAGCTCTGGAGTATAATACAGGAGGTAACTCAAGATCAGTACAGGATAAGTAATGTATGTACACAGTGACTGCACCAGCAGAATAGTGAGTGCAGCTCTGGAGTATAATACAGGATGTAACTCAGGATCAGTACAGGATAAGTAATGTGTGTACACAGTGACTGCACCAGCAGAATAGAGAGTGCAGCTCTGGAGTATAATACAGGATGTAACTCAGGATCAGTACAGGATAAGTAATGTATGTACACAGTGACTGCACCAGGAGAATAGTGAGTGCAGCTCTGGAGTATAATACAGGAGGTAACTCAAGATCAGTACAGGATAAGTAATGTATGTACACAGTGACTGCACCAGCAGAATAGTGAGTGCAGCTCTGGAGTATAATACAGGATGTAACTGAGGATCAGTACAGGATGAGTAATGTATGTACACAGTGACTGCACCAGCAGAATAGTGAGTGCAGCTCTGCAGTATAATACAGGATGTAACTCAGGATCAGTACAGGATAAGTAATGTATGTACACAGTGACTGCACCAGCAGAATAGTGAGTGCAGCTCTGGAGTATAATACAGGATGTAACTCAGGATCAGTACAGGATAAGTAATGTATGTACACAGTGACTCCACCAGCAGAATACTGAGTGCAGCTCTGGAGTATAATACAGGATGTAACTCAGGATCAGTACAGGATAAGTAATGTAATGTATGTACAAAGTGACTTCACCAGCAGAATAGTGAGTGCAGCTCTGGAGTATAATACAGGATGTGACTCAGGATCAGTACAGGATAAGTAATGTATGTACACAGTGACTGCACCAGCAGAATAGTGAGTGCAGCTCTGGGGTATAATACAGGATGTAACTCAGGATCAGTACAGGATAAGTAATGTATGTACACAGTGACTGCACCAGCAGAATAGTGAGTGCAGCTCTGGGGTATAATACAGGATGTAACTCAGGATAAGTACAGGATAAGTAATGTATCTACACAGTGACTGCACCAGCAGAATAGGCAGTGCAGCTTGGAGTATAATATAAGATGTAACTCAATGATTTTCCTAGTCTACGACGTAAAGTCATAGTTTTATTAAAGACACGGAGGCGAGTATTGCTATCTCCTTCTTTACTCTCCACCAATAGCAGCAAAGAAAAGATTTACATAATCATAACAATAAAGGACCCTCCCCTGACAGATCCTATAATAAGCAGCTTCCTCTTCTCTAACTTCCTCTTTCTTTGTATCCGTGACACCAACTGCATCACCGTAACTGGAACTGGAACCGGAACTGGTACTGGACCCGAGAAACGACAACCCTTCTGGTCCACCATACCGTAGAATCAAGCCAACCTGGCTAACGCTTCTGAAAACGACGTAGAACTCCATACACAGTGGAAACTCAACCTGGAACAGATAAGTCCAATGCCAACGAAGCGTATCCAACTGGCCAACCTGGCCCAACTGTGGTAGAGAAATCAACCGGAAGTACGGCATCCTAGACTGGATCGACCTTCAACCTGAAAAAGAGAACAGACCATAGGTCCAGGTGAAACAATACGTCAGGACTAATTGCGTCCGGAATCCCCGTACTCAAATAGACACACTTGGGGTTGAAGGACTGAAAACAATATAAATCTTAATAAATAACATTAAAGATAATGATAATTCTAATAAATATAATAACAATAATGACAATAATAATAATAACAAACTTAACAGGATCTATCATACAATGAGGCAAAATGAAAAACCCCTGTAAAAAACTGCGAGGAGACCCCAGGGAGGGAACAGGGTGGGCAATACTCGCCTCCGTGTCTTTAATAAAACTATGACTTTACGTTGTAGACTAGGAAAATCATTGAGTTTTACAGCAAGACACGGAGGCTCATATTGCAAGTTCAAAGTCGCTTAATAATAGAAGCAAACAAATGAGCCTGAGGACGGAAATAGAATTCCCTAAACATGGTGACATTAGACCAATCAGCCAAGCGCATAACGTTCTCCAATCTGGCTCCTGAAACCGACAAAGAGGTGGCAGAAGCACTCCGCGCAAAATGGGCAGTGAAGACGGAAGTGTCTATACCAGCTAGCGACATGACCCATTTAAGCCAGCGTGCCAACGTCGGGCTAGAAACCGGCCCAAAAGGATGTCGGATAGACAGGAACAATTGAGATATGGCGGAAGACCGATGGGCCCTAGTCCTGGATTCGTATTCCCTAAGGCAAGCCACAGGACACAAAATCGGAGATGTAGGGAAACTGGGGTAGGAGAGAAACCTGATGTTAGTCTTGGTGCGACGCAAAATGTTAAAAGTGACCCCCTCCGGGGTGAAAGAACGAGCGTCATAATCAAGGGCCCGAACATCAGAGACCCTTTTGCAAGAAATAAGACAAAACAAAGCCAACAATTTAGCTGACAACTGTCTCAATGAAAGGGCAGAATTATCCGGCCAAGAAGATAAAAAGGAAAGAACCAGAGAGACGTCCCAGGTAGTAGAAAAACGAGGCCGAAGAGGACGCGCCAACCGAGAGCCTCGCAACAGACGAGAGACTGAAGGATGTTGACCTGCAGGGACGCCCTCATAACCTAGATGGGTAGATGAAATAGCTGACCTGAACAGGTTGATGGTCCGGTATGCCTTTCCCGCCTCAAAAAGTGAGGTGAGAAACTGCAACAGGTGAGCTACAGGTGCCGAAACGGGATCCAAGTTCCGTTCCACGCACCAGCCAGCCCAATTTCTCCAGGCTGCCCGATAAGACTTTCTGGTGCCGGGAGCCCATGCGTTGTCCAGTACCGTCGAGTCGCTTCCGAAATGCCATCGACAGCTCCAGGTGTCCGGAGATCCAGCATGCCAGCAGCCGAAGGGAGCCGTCGAGAAGAAGTGGGTGGTGTAGACCCTGAGGGTTGCGGAGGAGATCCGAACGAGACGGGAGAAGTACTTCCACTAGGATCTTCAGCAACGAAGGGAACCAGACCTGAGACCCCCAGAACGAAACCACCAACACCAAGTCCGCCAGATGTCGCTGAACCTGAAGGAGAGTCCTCGGAATCATCGAGAACGGGGGAAACGCGTAAAGACGGGATACAGACCAATCCTGGAGGAAAGCATCCACCGCCACTGCCTCCGGATCCGGACGCCAGCTGAAGAACCGGGTAAGTTGCCTGTTGAGTCCAGAGGCAAAGAGGTCGATGGACATCGGACCCCATATGTCCGAAATCGCTGAGAACACCTCCGGATCCAACTGCCAATCGCTGCCGTCCGACGGGTAGCGAGAGTTCCAATCCGCCCGAACATTGCTCAGGCCCGGCAAGTATTCCGCCTGCACCATGATGTCCCTGGAAAGGCAAAATGACCAAAACTCCTTGGCTAACCGGGCCAAGATTGCCGAGTGAGTACCGCCCAACCGGTTGACGTATCGGACTGCCGAGATATTGTCCATCCGCAGTCTGATGCACGCATTGGCGATCCCGTTGGAGAAGCTCCTGACTGCAAACGAACCGGCTAGGAGCTCCAAGGCGTTGATGTGGAGGAGAGACTCCTCCGCCGACCAGGATCCTCCCGTGGAAACTCCGTTGCAATGAGCGCCCCAAAGCTGGAGGCTCGCATCCGACTCGATGGTCAACTCTGGCAGGAATCCAAAGATACCCTTGCCATTCCACGCTTCCAGATTGGCGATCCACCAACTCAACTCTTCTTGGGCTTCCGAGTCCAGGACCACCACGTCCGCAAAGGAGGCACCGGTCCGAAGATGCGCGATCTTCAGTCGCTGGAGAGCCCGGTAGTGCAATGGGGCCGGAAACACAGCTTGAATTGATGAAGCTAGCAGTCCGATGATGCGGGCCAGGTGACGCAACGAGAGGTGGGGAATGAGAAGAGCATGCTTCAACTCCTTGCGTATCGCACGCAACTTCGTCATCGGAAGACTGAGGGATTCCGAGATCGAATCGACCATGAAGCCCAGGAATTCCATCCACTGCGATGGGATGAGGCATGACTTCTCTGTGTTGAGGAGGAACCCGAGGCCCGTCAGTAGGTCCACTGTCCATTGCAGATGTTCTAGCAGACCCACACTGGACTCGTGCAACAGGAGGATGTCGTCCAGGTAAACGATGAGGCGTACACCACGACTTCTCAACCAAGATACGACTGGACGTAGCAGTTTGGTGAAGCACCAAGGAGCTGAAGACAGCCCGAATGGGAGACAGGTGAACCTCCAGATCTCTCCTTTCCACCAGAACCGGAGAAGATCCCTGGAACGAGTGGCCACTGGGACCGTCAGGTAAGCATCTTTTAGATCCAGCTTTACCATCCAGTCTCCAGGATTCAATAGGTCCCAAAGAAGGTGAATCCCCTCCATCTTGAAATGACGGTAGCGTACCACCGTATTCAGAGCGCGAAGGTTGATGACCGGTCTCATCTGACCCCCTTTTTTCTGAACGAGGAATATGTTGCTGACGACACCCCACTCTGTAGGAGGGGCCCGCTCTATCGTCTGTTTTTGTAGGAGAGAGAATAGCTCCGTGTCTACTAGTGCGCAGTCTGAGCGCAAAAACGGTATGGGCGGGGGGGATGGAACCCGGCACGGGGAACCCGTAAGCTCTATGTGGAAGCCCCTGGTCAGTACCCATGGATCTGATGCGATGAGGCCCCAAGCATGAGAAAAAAGTTGGAGTCTGCCCCCTACACAAGGGACCATAGAATCCCCAATCTGGGGAAGACTTACCAAAGGGTCTGCGGGAGTTGGGGTTGCCTCTGAAGGAGCGAGATCTCCACTGGCCTCCTCTGGTCGAGAAGAAGGGTGAGGGGTTGCGTTGTTCCTGGAAGGGAGGTCGCTGTCCAAAGGAACCTCTACCTGCGCCACGGGCTTGAAAGTTTGTACGGCCGGACAGGCGGCCCCTGTTACTGACGGCCCGATTAGAGACCCGTCCCTGGAATACCCTGCGCATAGATGACTGGGCCTTGTCTAGCGCGGTGAAGGTACCGACATATCGGCCCATATCCTTGATAAAAGAGTCTCCGAATAGGAGCCCCTGGGCGTCCTTACCCGCTTCTGTGAGCGCCAAGTTAGACAATTTGGGGTCTATTTTGAATAAAATGGCTTTACGCCTTTCAATTGCCAAAGAGGTGTTGGCGTTCCCTGCTATGCAGATCGCCCTTTGGGTCCAACCCCGCAATTCTTCAGGGTCGATCGGGGAGCCGTCAGTCCTAGCCGTCTCGGCTAGTTCAAAAATCTTGGCCAGCGGGCCAAATATGTCTAATATTTTATCCTGGCAGCTGCGCAGAGCTGAGTCCAGGTCCTTTTTGGGGTTCCAATCAGTTTTGGCCAGGAATTGTGACATTTTTGGATCCACAACGGGAGTGTCACATACTTTGTTGGGGACTAGTGGCCTGGGGCACTCGGCTCTAAGTTTATTCCGTGTTTCACGGCTTAGAGGGTGACGCACCCAGTGCTCTAAATAACTACCCACATGTTCAGTGGGAAGCCACTCCGCCGATCGAGGGTGATGCAAGGTCTCGGGATCGAACATAGGTTCGCCCGCAGAATCTAGCAGTGCATCAGACCGGTTAATGGCGGAGGAGGACGCTACGTCCTTGGCAGAGGAGGCCGCAGTAGCGGAGACTGAGGGGCCCTGAACTGGGGGAGCAACATCCTCCTCTGACATATAATCATCATCCGCAAAAGCCTCCTCGTCCGATACTCTATCCGAGTCAGACTCATTAGGGGTTTGTGCTCTAGCGCACTTCCATGTTCGCGCCCGTTCTGCCTGGCGTGATGAGGCTCATTTTCGTGAACTATGCACGTAATCTTGGGTGGCAGGATGCGCACCAGTCAAGGTCTCCTGTGGTACAGGAGGTTCAGTACAGGTAGGCTGCGGTGAGCTATGGGTATCCTGCAGAGCTATACTTGTAGGCCACGCTGATAGCGCCTGGGTAATGCTCTGGGACAGAATAGTGGTCATGGAGCCCATGGCTGCCATGAAAGCATCAGACACAGAGCGCTGAAATGCCTGTGCCTGTGCATCCTCCCCAGGAGCCCTATGATCCTCAGGAGAAGAGGGGGGAACATTAGTGGGAGACTGTGCAGGATGGGACATTATGAGGTAAACAGACCTGAAATTCACTGGCCGCAAGTAAGGGGGAGGTAGCTAAGCAAAGACTATCCTAGTAAGCGTAGCGCAAGGTACCACAATACGGGGGACCGCAGCTAGAAGAACGAGGGCGGCAGGAGCAGCAAGCAGGGAGGACCGCTGTGGACGAACGCTGGGTACGAACTGCCCACGAGAAATCGCGACCAAGAACAAGCAAATGGCCGCCGAGATCTCGCGGGACAATCGCGTCATCCAAGATGGCCGCCGAGATCTCGCGAGATCTCGCGTCCGGCCGGGAAGCAAGGCCCGAATTGCGGGCAGACTGAAGCGAGGAAGACGGGGAGGGAGGCCCCGCCTCCCGATGCAGAGATAAGCGGTCGGAAGGGGGAACGCTGCGCAGAAAACGGAGTGTGGTAAGGGGATGAAAATGAAAACAGGTCAATTGGCAAATACAGAACCTAAAGGGGAATAGAAAACAGTGGGGGAAAACCCACCAGGAAGCGCTGCACATAAGGGTTAGTCACCCTAGATGAAAGCAGCGCAGACAAACAACCTGTAAGAAAAACAGCACTATAGCAAAATGACAAGAGAAAATGAAGGTGCACTTAGCTGGAGGAGCAGCAAAGAAAGAGGAAGATACAGAAGAGGACACTGCTTATTATAGGATCTGTCAGGGGAGGGGCCTTTGTTGTTATGATTATGTAAATTTCTTCTTTGCTGCTATTGGTGGAAGTAAAGAAGGAGATAGCAATACGAAGCCTCCGTGTCTTGCTGTAAAACTCAGGATCAGTACAGGGTAAGTAATGTATGTACACAGTGACTGCACCAGCAGAATAGTGAGTGCAGCTCTGGAGTATAATACAGGATGTAACTCAGGATCAGTACAGGATAAGTAATGTATGTACACAGTGACTGCACCAGCAGAATAGTGAGTGCAGCTCTGGGGTATAATACAGGATGTAACTCAGGATCAGTATAGGATAAGTAATGTATGTACACAGTGACTGCACCAGCAGAATAGTGAGTGCAGCTCTGGAGTATAATACAGGATGTAACTCAGGATCAGTACAGGATAAGTAATGTATGTACACAGTGACTGCACCAACAGAATAGGGAGTGCAGCTCGGGGGTATAATACAGGATGTAACTCAGGATCAGTATAGGATAAGTAATGTATGTACACAGTGACTGCACCAGCAGAATAGTGAGTGCAGCTCTGGAGTATAATACAGGATGTAACTCAGGATCAGTACAGGATAAGTAATGTATGTACACAGTGACTGCACCAACAGAATAGGGAGTGCAGCTCTGGAGTATAATACAGGATATAACTCAGGATCAGTACAGGATAAGTAATGTATGTACACAGTGACTGCACCAGCAGAATAGTGAGTGCAGCTCTGGAGTATAATACAGGATGCAACTCAGGATCAGTACAGGATAAGTAATGTATATACACAGTGACTGCACCAGCAGAACAGTGAGTGCAGCTCTGGAGTATAATACAGGATGTAACTCAGGATCAGTATAGGATAAGTAATGTATGTACACAGTGACTGCACCAGCAGAATAGTAAGTACAGCTCTGGAGTATAATACAGGATGTAACTCAGGATCAGTACAGGATAAGTAATATATGTACACAGTGACTGCACCAGCAGAATAGTGAGTGCAGCTCTGGAGTATAATACAGGATGTAACTCAGGATCAGTACAGGATAAGTAATATATGTACACAGTGACTGCACCAGCAGAATAGTGAGTGCAGCTCTAGAGTATAATACAGGATGTAGCTCAGGATCAGTACAGGATAAGTAATGTATGTACACAGTGACTGCACCAGCAGAGTAGTGAGTGCAGCTCTGGAGTATAATACAGGATGTAACTAAGGATCAGTACAGGATAAGTAATGTATGTACACAGTGACTGCACCAGCAGAATAGTGAGTGCAGCTCTGGAGTATAATACAGGATGTAACTCAGGATCAGTATAGGATAAGTAATGTATGTACACAGTGACTGCACCAGCAGAATAGTGAGTGCAGCTCTGGAGTATAATACAGGATGTAACTCAGGATCAGTACAGGATAAGTAATGTATGTACACAGTGACTGCACCAGCAGAATAGTGAGTACAGCTCTGGAGTATAATGCAGGATGTAACTCAGGATCAGTACAGGATAAGTAATGTATGTACACAGTGACTGCACCAGCAGAATAGTGAGTGCAGCTCTGGAGTATAATACAGGATGTAATTCAGGATCAGTACAGGATAAGTAATGTATGTACACAGTGACTGCACCAGCAGAACAGTGAGTGCAGCTCTGCAGTATAATACAGGATGTAACTCAGGATCAGTACAGGATAAGTAATGTATGTACACAGTGACTGCACCAGCAGAATAGAGAGTGCAGCTCTGGAGTATAATACAGGATGTAACTCAGGATCAGTACAGGATAAGTAATGTATGTACACAGTGACTGCACCAGCAGAATAGTGAGTGCAGCTCTGGAGTATAATACAGGATCAGTAATGTATGTACACAGTGCTGCAGAATAGTGAGTGCAGCTCTGAAGTATAATACAGGATCAGTAATGCTGTGTTCACACTAGTTGGATCCCTGATGAATATAAATGCTGCGGATCTGATGAACAGTATCTTGACTGTTTGTGTGGAGTCTTTGGGTGCGATCTAGTGCAGGTAAATAACATCCCCTTATATAAAGGTTGTCACGTTCCGCTGGTATTATAACCACAAACCCCATATAATGCTGTGGGTGATGCTGCTCCGTGACTAGTATCCGGTAGCAGCTGGCTGACTTGCTGTGGGCCACCTCCGCCTGCCGCTGGATTGCTTGCACTGTGGGTCTCCTGCAGCCTGGAATCGGGGTCATTCTTGTTGGAGGAGGTTCTGATTGTCTTCTCTCTTGCAGAGCCTCAATGGCGTTTTCCTCAATAAACAGAAGCTGGAGCCTCAGAAGCCCTACGTCGTGACCAGAGGGAGCTGCGTCCAGGTGGGGGTGGCTCTACCCAACACAGAACAGGCCGAGTTTGAATATGAACTGGTTCAGGAAAATCTAGAACAGATCCGACCGCATTTGACTCCGCAGTCGGGGAAGAGAAAGTCGACCAGAACCAAACGTAAGCTGAACTGTGAGGACTCTGAGGCCTCTGGGACGGAGGGCACCTCCGGCACCTCCAGGGCCAAAATCCACCGGGTCTCGAAAGACTGCAGAGAGCCAACCAGGTCCCGTAAGACTGAGATGGCCAAGCAGCCCACAGTGAAAGTGGAGGCTGTGGTGGATTTGGAGAGCTCCATGGACGCTGATATGATGGCCCCCTCTCAAACACCGTCTCAGAGCAATTTCCATTTGACCAAAATGAGACAGTCTATTGTAGAACTTAGGGACCTAAATGCTCAGGTCCAGGAGAAGCTGAAGATCCCTGAGCAGAGCGGCTCCACGGGCAGCAGACAACCAGCGTCCACACAGCAGCAGCTCCAGGACCTTCAGAAGGAGCTGTGCAGTAAACATGAGGAGCATCTCCAGAGGGTCAGTGAGCTGAAGAAGGTCTTCCAGGAGGAGCAAGGAAGCACGGTACGGATGACCGCCAATGACCCAGTGCTTGTTGTTTCCACACGTGGGGTGAGCCGCGCTACAGCATGCCCATATGTGCAGGTCCCGTCCTGGCAGGCTAGTCCTCCTGGTGCCGGCTCAGGAGCTGTTCCCACACTAGTGACATCCAAAATATGTACCTAAATCCCCTGCTGCAATGTCCACGATCGGAGTGAACTCCAATCTCAGACATTTAACCTTTTAAATTCCATTCAATAGCAACCACAGAATGTCAGAGATTCGGGGGATGGGCCCCTATTTATTTGCTCATCGGTGTCCCCGTGACATGACTGTGGGGTGCCGATGCGCAGCCTTTTGTTAAAGGGGTTATCCCATGAACGCTCCGGAGCAGGCACCATCTTTAAAGACCCAATATCCGCCATACATGTGTGGCAGATGTCATGAAGGGGTTAAAGTGGCCACTCCTAAAGGCACAGATAGTCTAGGGCTAAAGGGGTTCTCCGGGTAAAGGTAATGATGACCTATCCTAAGGTGTTTCAGGGAGCCGCCATACTTATCTGAGCCCTCGTCAGTGCCGTACATCGTATAGTGGCAGTGCTTGGTAGTGCAGCTCAGCTCCATTGACTTCCGCGGGATGTCACATGACCTAGGAAGAGGCCTAAGCGCTCAGAGCTCCGGCCTCTTTTAACAGCTGATCGGCAGGGATCCCGGGTGTCGGACCCCCGCTGATACTGGTGATCTACCCTGAAGATCATCAATAGTAGTTCCAGGAGAACCCCTTTAACCACTCGCCCATCTGAAGGCCCGGTATCGCCCTCATTTGGCTTTCCGCCTTGTTGCAGAGGATTTCCTCTGTATGTAATGAGGCTGTGCTGTGGAATGTGGGGGTCTTCAGTGTTTGGGGTCAAATTAAATTTGTCTCCTTCTGATCACAGGGGAAACCATCGCAGGCAGAAGAGGAGCATCTGGGGGAGCAGCTGGCGCAGGCGCTGAAAGAGGTGACGTCAAGATCTAGATATCTGTGCTGTCTGAGGAATGTGGTAACACTGAGTAATATTGTATGAGGGTGCAGTGATTATAGGTGGAGCCCTGGGTCTGTAGTAATATTGTATGAGGGCGCAGTGATTATAGGTGGAGCTCTGGGTCTGTAGTAATATTGTATGAGGGCGCAGTGATTATAGGTTGTGCTCTGGGTCTGTAGTAATGTATGAGGGTGCAGTGATTATAGGTGGAGGTCAGGATTATAGGTGGAGCTCTGGGTCTGTAGTAATATTGTATGAGGGCGCAGTGAGTATAGTTGGAGCTCTGGGTCTGTAGTAATATTGTATGAGGGCGCAGTGAGTATAGTTGGAGCTCTGGGTCTGTAGTAATATTGTATGAGGGCGCAGTGATTATAGGTGGAGCTTTGGGTCTGTAGTAATATTATATGAGGGCGCAGTGAGTATAGTTGGAGCTCTGGGTCTGTAGTAATATTGTATGAGGGCGCAATGAGTATAGTTGGAGCTCTGGGTCTGTAGTAATATTGTATGAGGGCGCAGTGATTATAGGTGGAGCTCTGGGTCTGTAGTAATATTGTATGAGGGCGCAGTGATTATAGGTGGAGCTCTGGGTCTGTAGTAATATTGTATGAGGGCGCAGTGATTATAGGTGGAGCTCTGGGTCTGTAGTAATATTGTATGAGGGCGCAGTGATTATAGGTTGTGCTCTGGGTCTGTAGTAATGTATGAGGGTGCAGTGATTATAGGTGGAGGTCAGGATTATAGGTGGAGCTCTGGGTCTGTAGTAATATTGTATGAGGGCGCAGTGAGTATAGTTGGAGCTCTGGGTCTGTAGTAATATTGTATGAGGGCGCAGTGAGTATAGTTGGAGCTCTGGGTCTGTAGTAATATTGTATGAGGGCGCAGTGATTATAGGTGGAGCTTTGGGTCTGTAGTAATATTATATGAGGGCGCAGTGAGTATAGTTGGAGCTCTGGGTCTGTAGTAATATTGTATGAGGGCGCAATGAGTATAGTTGGAGCTCTGGGTCTGTAGTAATATTGTATGAGGGCGCAGTGATTATAGGTGGAGCTCTGGGTCTGTAGTAATATTGTATGAGGGCGCAGTGATTATAGGTGGAGCTCTGGGTCTGTAGTAATATTGTATAAGGGCGCAGTGCTTATAAGTGGAGCTCTGGGCCTGTAGTAATATTGTATGAGGGCGCAGTGATTATAGGTGGAGCTCTGGGTCAGTAGTAATATTGTATGAGGGCGCAGTGATTGTAGGTGGAGCTCTGGGTCAGTAGTAATATTGTATGAGGGCGCAGTGATTATAGAAGGTGGAGCTCTTGGTCAGTAGTAATATTGTATGAGGGCGCAGTGATTATAGAAGGTGGAGCTCTGCGTCAGTATTAATATTATATGAGGGCGCAGTGAGTATAGTTGGAGCTCTGGGTCTGTAGTAATATTGTATGAGGGCGCAGTGAGTATAGTTGGAGCTCTGGGTCTGTAGTAATATTGTATGAGGGCGCAGTGATTATAGGTGGAGCTCTGGGTCTGTAGTAATATTGTATAAGGGCGCACTGCTTATAGGTGGAGCTCTGGGCCTGTAGTAATATTGTATGAGGGCGCAGTGATTATAGGTGGAGCTCTGAGTCTGTAGTAATATTGTATGAGGGCGCAGTGATTATAGGTGGAGCCCTGGGTCTGTAGTAAAATTGTATGAGGGCGCAGTGATTATAGGTGGAGCTCATGGTCAGTAGTACTATTGTATGAGGGTGCAGTGATTATAGAAGGTGGAGCTCTGGGTCTGTAGTAATATTGTATGAGGGCGCAGTGATTATAGGTGGAGCCCTGGGTCTGTAGTAATATTGTATGAGGGCGCAGTGATTATAGGTGGAGCTCTGGGTCTGTAGTAATATTGTATGAGGGCGCAGTGATTATAGGTGGAGCTCTGGGTCTGTAGTAATATTGTATGAGGGCGCAGTGATTATAGGTGGAGCTCTGGGTCTGTAGTAATATTGTATGAGGGCACAGTGATTATAGGTGGAGCCCTGGGTCTGTAGTAATATTGTATGAGGGTGCAGTGATTATAGGTGGAGCTCAGGGTCTGTAGTAATATTGTATGAGGGCGCAGTGATTATAGGTGGAGCTCTGGGTCTGTAGTAATATTGCATAAGGGCGCAGTGCTTATAGGTGGAGCTCTGGGCCTGTAGTAATATTGTATGAGGGCGCAGTGATTATAGGTGGAGCTCTGGGTCTGTAGAAATATTGTATGAGGGCGCAGTGATTATCGGTGGAGCCCTGGGTCTGTAGTAATATTGTATGAGGGCGCAGTGATTATAGGTGGAGCTCAGGGTCTGTAGTAATATTGTATGAGGGCGCAGTGATTATAGAAGGTGGAGCTCTGGGTGTGTAGTAATATTGTATGAGGGCGCAGTGAATATAGGTGAAGCTCTTGGTCTGTAGTAATATTGTATGAGGGTGCAGTGATTATAGGTGGAGCTCAGGGTCTGTAGTAATATTGTATAAGGGTGCAGTGATTATAGGTGGAGCTCTGGGTCAGGATTATAGGTGGAGCTCTTGGTCAGTAGTACTATTGTATGAGGGTGCAGTGATTATAGAAGGTGGAGCTCTGGGTCTGTAGTAATATTGTATGAGGGCGCAGTGATTATAGGTGGAGCCCTGGGTCTGTAGTAATATTGTATGAGGGCGCAGTGATTATAGGTGGAGCTCTGGGTCTGTAGTAATATTGTATGAGGGCGCAGTGATTATAGGTGGAGCTCTGGGTCTGTAGTAATATTGTATGAGGGCGCAGTGATTATAGGTGGAGCTCTGGGTCTGTAGTAATATTGTATGAGGGCGAAGTGATTATAGGTGGAGCCCTGGGTCTGTAGTAATATTGTATGAGGGTGCAGTGATTACAGGTGGAGCTCAGGGTCTGTAGTAATATTGTATGAGGGCGCAGTGATTATAGAAGGTGGAGCTCTGGGTCTGTAGTAATATTGTATGAGGGCGCAGTGAATATAGGTGGAGCTCTGGGACTGTAGTAATATTGTATGAGGGTGCAGTGATTATAGGTGGAGCTCAGGGACTGTAGTAGTAATGTATGAGGGTGCAGTGATTATAGGTGGATCTCTGGGTCTGTAGTAATATTGTATGAGGGCGCAGTGATTATAGGTGGAGCTCAGAGTCTGTAGTAATATTGTATGAGGGCGCAGTGAATATAGGTGGAGCTCTGGGTCTGTAGTAATATTGTATGAGGGTGCAGTGATTATAGGTGGAGCTCTGGGTCAGGATTATAGGTGGAGCTCTTGGTCAGTAGTACTATTGTATAAGGGTGCAGTGATTATAGAAGGTGGAGCTCTGGGTCTGTAGTAATATTGTATGAGGGCGCAGTGATTATAGGTGGAGCTCTGGGTCTGTAGTAATGTATGAGGGTGCAGTGATTATAGGTGGAGGTCAGGATTATAGGTGGAGCTCTGGGTCTGTAGTAATATTGTATGAGGGTGCAGTGAGTATAGTTGGAGCTCTGGGTCTGTAGTAATATTGTATGAGGGCGCAGTGAGTATAGTTGGAGCTCTGGGTCTGTAGTAATATTGTATAAGGGCGCAGTGATTATAGGTGGAGCTCTGGGTCTGTAGTAATATTATATGAGGGCGCAGTGAGTATAGTTGGAGCTCTGGGTCTGTAGTAATATTGTATGAGGGCGCAGTGAGTATAGTTGGAGCTCTGGGTCTGTAGTAATATTGTATGAGGGCGCAGTGATTATAGGTGGAGCTCTGGGTCTGTAGTAATATTGTATGAGGGCGCAGTGATTATAGGTGGAGCTCTGGGTCTGTAGTAATATTGTATAAGGGCGCAGTGCTTATAGGTGGAGCTCTGGGCCTGTAGTAATATTGTATGAGGGCGCAGTGATTATAGGTGGAGCTCTGGGTCTGTAGTAATATTGTATGAGGGCGCAGTGATTATAGGTGGAGCTCAGGGTCTGTAGTAATATTGTATGAGGGCGCAGTGATTATAGAAGGTGGATCTCTGGGTCTGTAGTAATATTGTATGAGGGCGCAGTGAATATAGATGGAGCTCTGGGTCTGTAGTAATATTGTATGAGGGTGCAGTGATTATAGGTGGAGCTCAAGGTCTGTAGTAATATTGTATGAGGGTGCAGTGATTATAGGTGGAGCTCTGGGTCAGGATTATAGGTGGAGCTCTTGGTCAGTAGTACTATTGTATGAGGGTGCAGTGATTATAGAAGGTGGAGCTCTGGGTCAGTAGTAATATTGTATGAGGGCGCAGTGATTATAGGTGGAGCCCTGGGTCTGTAGTAATATTTTATGAGGGCGCAGTGATTATAGTTGGAGCTCTGGGTCTGTAGTAATATTGTATGAGGGCGCAGTGATTATAGGTGGAGCTCTGGGTCTGTAGTAATATTGTATGAGGGCGCAGTGATTATAGGTGGAGCCCTGGGTCTGTAGTAATATTGTATGAGGGTGCAGTGATTATAGGTGGAGCTCAGGGTCTGTAGTAATATTGTATGAGGGCGCAGTGATTATAGGTGGAGCTCTGGGTCTGTAGTAATATTGTATGAGGGCGTAGTGATTATAGGTGGAGCTCTGGGTCTGTAGTAATATTGTATAAGGGCGCAGTGCTTATAGGTGGAGCTCTGGGACTGTAGTAATATTGTATGAGGGCGCAGTGATTATAGGTGGAGCTCTAGGTCTGTAGAAATATTGTATGAGGGCGCAGTGATTATAGGTGGAGCCCTGAGCCTGTAGTAATATTGTATGAGGGCGCAGTGATTATAGGTGGAGCTCAGGGTCTGTAGTAATATTGTATGAGGGCGCAGTGATTATAGAAGGTGGAGCTCTGGGTCTGTAGTAATATTGTATGAGGGCGCAGCGAATATAGGTGGAGCTCTGGGTCTGTAGTAATATTGTAGGAGGGTGCAGTGATTATAGGTGGAGCTCAGGGTCTGTAGTAATATTGTATGAGGGTGCAGTGATTATAGGTGGAGCTCTGGGTCAGGATTATAGGTGGAGCTCTTGGTCAGTAGTACTATTGTATGATGGTGCAGTGATTATAGAAGGTGGAGCTCTGGGTCTGTAGTAATATTGTATGAGGGCGCAGTGATTATAGGTGGAGCCCTGGGTCTGTAGTAATATTGTATGAGGGCGCAGTGATTATAGGTGGAGCTCTGGGTCTGTAGTAATATTGTATGAGGGCGCAGTGATTATAGGTGGAGCTCTGGGTCTGTAGTAATATTGTATGAGGGCGCAGTGATTATAGAAGGTGGAGCTCTGGGTCTGTACTAATATTGTATGAGGGTGCAGTGATTGTAGGTGGAGCTCTGGGTCTGTAGTAATATTGTATGAGGGTGCAGTGATTTTAGGTGGAGCTCTTGGTCAGTAGTAATATTGTATGAGGGTGCAGTGATTATAGCTGGAGCTCTGGGTCTGTAGTAATATTGTATGAGGGCGCAGTGATTATAGAAGGTGGAGCTCTGGGTCTGTGGTAAGATTGTATGAGGGCGCAGTGATTTTAGGTGGAGCTCTGGGTCAGTAGTAATATTGTATGAGGGTGCAGTGATTGTAGGTGGAGCTCTGGGTCTATAGTAATATTGTATGAGGGCCCAGTGATTGTAGGTGGAGCTCTGGGTCTGTAGTAATATTGTATGAGGGCGCAGTGATTATAGAAGGTGGAGCTCTGGGTCTATAGTAATATTGTATGAGGGCGCAGTGATTATAGAAGGTGGAGCTCTGGGTCTGTACTAATATTGTATGAGGGTGCAGTGATTGTAGGTGGAGCTCTGGGTCTGTAGTAATATTGTTTGAGGGTGCAGTGATTTTAGGTGGAGCTCTTGGTCAGTAGTAATATTGTATGAGGGTGCAGTGATTATAGCTGGAGCTCTGGGTCTGTAGTAATATTGTATGAGGGCGCAGTGATTATAGAAGGTGGAGCTCTGGGTCTGTGGTAAGATTGTATGAGGGCGCAGTGATTTTAGGTGGAGCTCTGAGTCAGTAGTAATATTGTATGAGGGTGCAGTGATTGTAGGTGGAGCTCTGGGTCTATAGTAATATTGTATGAGGGCGCAGTGATTGTAGGTGGAGCTCTGGGTCTGTAGTAATATTGTATGAGGGTGCAGTGATTATAGGTGGAGCTCATGGTCTGTAGTAATATTGTATGAGTGTGCAGTGATTATAGGTGGAGCTCATGGTCTGTAGTAATATTGTATGAGGGTGCAGTGATTATAGGTGGAGCTCTGGGTCAGTAGTAATATTGTATGAGGGCGCAGTGATTGTAGGTGGAGCTCTGGGTCAGTAGTAATATTGTATGAGGGCGCAGTGATTATAGAAGGTGGAGCTCTTGGTCAGTAGTAATATTGTATGAGGGCGCAGTGATTATAGACGGTGGAGCTCTGCGTCAGTATTAATATTGTATGAGGGCGCAGTGATTATAGAAGGTGGAGCTCTGGGTCTGTAGTAATATTGTATGAGGGCGCAGTGATTATAGAAGGTGGAGCTCTGGGTCTATAGTAATATTGTATGAGGGCGCAGTGATTATAGAAGGTGGAGCTCTGGGTCTGTACTAATATTGTATGAGGGTGCAGTGATTGTAGGTGGAGCTCTGGGTCTGTAGTAATATTGTATGAGGGTGCAGTGATTTTAGGTGGAGCTCTTGGTCAGTAGTAATATTGTATGAGGGTGCAGTGATTATAGCTGGAGCTCTGGGTCTGTAGTAATATTGTATGAGGGCGCAGTGATTATAGAAGGTGGAGCTCTGGGTCTGTGGTAAGATTGTATGAGGGCGCAGTGATTTTAGGTGGAGCTCTGGGTCAGTAGTAATATTGTATGAGGGTGCAGTGATTGTAGGTGGAGCTCTGGGTCTATAGTAATATTGTATGAGGGCGCAGTGATTGTAGGTGGAGCTCTGGGTCTGTAGTAATATTGTATGAGGGCGCAGTGATTATAGAAGGTGGAGCTCTGGGTCTATAGTAATATTGTATGAGGGTGCAGTGATTATAGAAGGTGGAGCTCTGGGTCTGTACTAATATTGTATGAGGGTGCAGTGATTGTAGGTGGAGCTCTGGGTCTGTAGTAATATTGTATGAGGGTGCAGTGATTTTAGGTGGAGCTCTTGGTCAGTAGTAATATTGTATGAGGGTGCAGTGATTATAGCTGGAGCTCTGGGTCTGTAGTAATATTGTATGAGGGCGCAGTGATTATAGAAGGTGGAGCTCTGGGTCTGTGGTAAGATTGTATGAGGGCGCAGTGATTTTAGGTGGAGCTCTGGGTCAGTAGTAATATTGTATGAGGGTGCAGTGATTGTAGGTGGAGCTCTGGGTCTATAGTAATATTGTATGAGGGCGCAGTGATTGTAGGTGGAGCTCTGGGTCTGTAGTAATATTGTATGAGGGCGCAGTGATTATAGAAGGTGGAGCTCTGGGTCTATAGTAATATTGTATGAGGGCGCAGTGATTATAGAAGGTGGAGCTCTGGGTCTGTACTAATATTGTATGAGGGTGCAGTGATTGTAGGTGGAGCTCTGGGTCTGTAGTAATATTGTATGAGGGTGCAGTGATTTTAGGTGGAGCTCTTGGTCAGTAGTAATATTGTATGAGGGTGCAGTGATTATAGCTGGAGCTCTGGGTCTGTAGTAATATTGTATGAGGGCGCAGTGATTATAGAAGGTGGAGCTCTGGGTCTGTGGTAAGATTGTATGAGGGCGCAGTGATTTTAGGTGGAGCTCTGGGTCAGTAGTAATATTGTATGAGGGTGCAGTGATTGTAGGTGGAGCTCTGGGTATATAGTAATATTGTATGAGGGCGCAGTGATTGTAGGTGGAGCTCTGGGTCTGGAGTAATATAGTATGAGGACGCAGTGATTGTAGGTGGAGCTCTAGGTCAGTAGTAATATTGTATGAGGGCGCAGTGATTATAGAAGGTGGAGCTCTGTGTCTGTGGTAAGATTGTATGAGGGCGCAGTGATTATAGAAGGTGGAGCTCTGGGTCTGTGGTAAGATTGTATGAGGGCGCAGTGATTATAGGTGGAGCGCTGGGTCAGTAGTAATATTGTATGAGGGCGCAGTGATTGTAGAAGGTGGAGCTCTGAGTCTATAGTAATATTGTAAGAGGGCGCAGTGATTGTAGAAGGTGGAGCTCTGGGTCTATAGTAATATTGTATGAGGGTGCAGTGATTGTAGAAGGTGGAGCTCTGGGTCTATAGTAATATTGTATGAGGGTGCAGTGAATATAGAAGGTGGAGATCTGGGTCAGTAGTAATATTGTATGAGGGCGCAGTGACTGTAGGTGGAGCTCTGGGTCAGTAGTAATATTGTATGAGGGCGCAGTGATTGTCGGAGGAGCTCTGGGTCAGTAGTAATATTGTATGAGGGCGCAGTGATTGTCGGTGGAGCTCTGGGTCAGTAGTAATATTGTATGAGGTCGCAGTGATTGTCGGTGGAGCTCTGGGTCAGTAGTAATATTGTATGAGGGCGCAGTGATTATAGAAGGTGGAGCTCTGGGTCTGTAGTAATATTGTATGAGGGCGCAGTGATTGTCGGTGGAGCTTTGGGTCAGTAGTAGTATTGTATGAGGGCGCAGTGATTGTCGGTGGAGCTCTGGGTCAGTAGTAATATTGTATGAGGGCGCAGTGATTATAGAAGGTGGAGCTCAGGGTCTTTAGTAAGATTGTATGAGGGCGCAGTGATTATAAAAGGTGGAGCTCAGGGTCAGTAGTAGTATTGTATGAGGGCGCAGTGATTGTCGGTGGAGCTCTGGGTCAGTAGTAATATTGTATGAGGGCGCACTGATTATAGAAGGTGGAGCTCTGGGTCTGTGGTAAGATTGTATGAGGGCGCAGTGATTTTAGGTGGAGCTCTGGGTCAGTAGTAATATTGTATGAGGGTGCAGTGATTGTAGGTGGAGCTCTGGGTCAGTAGTAATATTGTATGAGGGCGCAGTGATTATAGAAGGTGGAGCTCTGGGTCTGTGGTAAGATTGTATGAGGGCGCAGTGATTTTAGGTGGAGCGCTGGGTCAGTAGTAATATTGTATGAGGGTGCAGTGATTGTAGGTGGAGCTCTGGGTCTATAGTAATATTGTATGAGGGCGCAGTGATTGTAGGTGGAGCTCTGGGTCTGTAGTAATATTGTATGAGGGCGCAGTGATTATAGAAGGTGGAGCTCTGGGTCTATAGTAATATTGTATGAGGGCGCAGTGATTATAGAAGGTGGAGCTCTGGGTCTGTACTAATATTGTATGAGGGTGCAGTGATTGTAGGTGGAGCTCTGGGTCTGTAGTAATATTGTATGAGGGTGCAGTGATTTTAGGTGGAGCTCTTGGTCAGTAGTAATATTGTATGAGGGTGCAATGATTATAGCTGGAGCTCTGGGTCTGTAGTAATATTGTATGAGGGCGCAGTGATTATAGAAGGTGGAGCTCTGGGTCTGTGGTAAGATTGTATGAGGGCGCAGTGATTTTAGGTCGAGCTCTGGGTCAGTAGTAATATTGTATGAGGGTGCAGTGATTGTAGGTGGAGCTCTGGGTCTATAGTAATATTGTATGAGGGCGCAGTGATTGTAGGTGGAGCTCTGGGTCTGGAGTAATATAGTATGAGGACGCAGTGATTGTAGGTGGAGCTCTAGGTCAGTAGTAATATTGTATGAGGGCGCAGTGATTATAGAAGGTGGAGCTCTGTGTCTGTGGTAAGATTGTATGAGGGCGCAGTGATTATAGAAGGTGGAGCTCTGGGTCTGTGGTAAGATTGTATGAGGGCGCAGTGATTATAGGTGGAGCGCTGGGTCAGTAGTAATATTGTATGAGGGCGCAGTGATTGTAGAAGGTGGAGCTCTGAGTCTATAGTAATATTGTAAGAGGGCGCAGTGATTGTAGAAGGTGGAGCTCTGGGTCTATAGTAATATTGTATGAGGGTGCAGTGATTGTAGAAGGTGGAGCTCTGGGTCTATAGTAATATTGTATGAGGGTGCAGTGATTATAGAAGGTGGAGATCTGGGTCAGTAGTAATATTGTATGAGGGCGCAGTGACTGTAGGTGGAGCTCTGGGTCAGTAGTAATATTGTATGAGGGCGCAGTGATTGTCGGTGGAGCTCTGGGTCAGTAGTAATATTGTATGAGGGCGCAGTGATTGTCGGTGGAGTTCTGGGTCTGTAGTAATATTGTATGAGGGCGCAGTGATTGTCGGTGGAGCTCAGGGTCAGTAGTAATATTGTATGAGGGCGCAGTGATTATAGAAGGTGGAGCTCTGGGTCTGTAGTAATATTGTATGAGGGCGCAGTGATTGTCGGTGGAGCTTTGGGTCAGTAGTAGTATTGTATGAGGGCGCAGTGATTGTCGGTGGAGCTCTGGGTCAGTAGTAATATTGTATGAGGGCGCAGTGATTATAGAAGGTGGAGCTCAGGGTCTTTAGTAAGATTGTATGAGGGCGCAGTGATTATAGAAGGTGGAGCTCAGGGTCAGTAGTAATATTGTATGAGGGCGCAGTGATTGTCGGTGGAGCTCTGGGTCAGTAGTAATATTGTATGAGGGCGCAGTGATTATAGAAGGTGGAGCTCTGGGTCTGTGGTAAGATTGTATGAGGGCGCAGTGATTTTAGGTGGAGCTCTGGGTCAGTAGTAATATTGTATGAGGGGGCAGTGATTGTAGGTGGAGCTCTGGGTCTATAGTAATATTGTATGAGGGCGCAGTGATTGTAGGTGGAGCTCTGGGTCTGGAGTAATATAGTATGAGGACGCAGTGATTGTAGGTTGAGCTCTAGGTCAGTAGTAATATTGTATGAGGGCGCAGTGATTATAGAAGGTGGAGCTCTGGGTCTGTGGTAAGATTGTATGAGGGCGCAGTGATTATAGAAGGTGGAGCTCTGGGTCTGTGGTAAGATTGTATGAGGGCGCAGTGATTATAGGTGGAGCGCTGGGTCAGTAGTAATATTGTATGAGGGCGCAGTGATTGTAGAAGGTGGAGCTCTGAGTCTATAGTAATATTGTAAGAGGGCGCAGTGATTGTAGAAGGTGGAGCTCTGGGTCTATAGTAATATTGTATGAGGGTGCAGTGATTGTAGAAGGTGGAGCTCTGGGTCTGTAGTAATATTGTATGAGGGTGCAGTGATTATAGAAGGTGGAGCTCTGGGTCAGTAGTAATATTGTATGAGGGCGCAGTGACTGTAGGTGGAGCTCTGGGTCAGTAGTAATATTGTATGAGGGCGCAGTGATTGTCGGTGGAGCTCTGGGTCTGTAGTAATATTGTATGAGGGCGCAGTGATTGTCGGTGGAGCTCTGGGTCAGTAGTAATATTGTATGAGGTCGCAGTGATTGTCGGTGGAGCTCTGGGTCTGTAGTAATATTGTATGAGGGCGCAGTGATTATAGAAGGTGGAGCTCTGGGTCTGTAGTAATATTGTATGAGGGCGCAGTGATTGTCGGTGGAGCTTTGGGTCAGTAGTAGTATTGTATGAGGGCGCAGTGATTGTCGGTGGAGCTCTGGGTCAGTAGTAATATTGTATGAGGGCGCAGTGATTATAGAAGGTGGAGCTCAGGGTCTTTAGTAAGATTGTATGAGGGCGCAGTGATTATAGAAGGTGGAGCTCAGGGTCAGTAGTAGTATTGTATGAGGGCGCAGTGATTGTCGGTGGAGCTCTGGGTCAGTAGTAATATTGTATGAGGGCGCAGTGATTATAGAAGGTGGAGCTCTGGGTCTGTGGTAAGATTGTATGAGGGCGCAGTGATTTTAGGTGGAGCTCTGGGTCAGTAGTAATATTGTATGAGGGTGCAGTGATTGTAGGTGGAGCTCTGGGTCTATAGTAATATTGTATGAGGGCGCAGTGATTGTAGGTGGAGCTCTGGGTCTGGAGTAATATAGTATGAGGACGCAGTGATTGTAGGTTGAGCTCTAGGTCAGTAGTAATATTGTATGAGGGCGCAGTGATTATAGAAGGTGGATTTCTGGGTCTGTAGTAATATTGTATGAGGGCGCAGTGATTGTCGGTGGAGCTTTGGGTCAGTAGTAGTATTGTATGAGGGCGCAGTGATTGTCGGTGGAGCTCTGGGTCAGTAGTAATATTGTATGAGGGCGCAGTGATTATAGAAGGTGGAGCTCAGGGTCTTTAGTAAGATTGTATGAGGGCGCAGTGATTATAAAAGGTGGAGCTCAGGGTCAGTAGTAGTATTGTATGAGGGCGCAGTGATTGTCGGTGGAGCTCTGGGTCAGTAGTAATATTGTATGAGGGCGCACTGATTATAGAAGGTGGAGCTCTGGGTCTGTGGTAAGATTGTATGAGGGCGCAGTGATTTTAGGTGGAGCTCTGGGTCAGTAGTAATATTGTATGAGGGTGCAGTGATTGTAGGTGGAGCTCTGGGTCAGTAGTAATATTGTATGAGGGCGCAGTGATTATAGAAGGTGGAGCTCTGGGTCTGTGGTAAGATTGTATGAGGGCGCAGTGATTTTAGGTGGAGCGCTGGGTCAGTAGTAATATTGTATGAGGGTGCAGTGATTGTAGGTGGAGCTCTGGGTCTATAGTAATATTGTATGAGGGCGCAGTGATTGTAGGTGGAGCTCTGGGTCTGTAGTAATATTGTATGAGGGCGCAGTGATTATAGAAGGTGGAGCTCTGGGTCTATAGTAATATTGTATGAGGGCGCAGTGATTATAGAAGGTGGAGCTCTGGGTCTGTACTAATATTGTATGAGGGTGCAGTGATTGTAGGTGGAGCTCTGGGTCTGTAGTAATATTGTATGAGGGTGCAGTGATTTTAGGTGGAGCTCTTGGTCAGTAGTAATATTGTATGAGGGTGCAATGATTATAGCTGGAGCTCTGGGTCTGTAGTAATATTGTATGAGGGCGCAGTGATTATAGAAGGTGGAGCTCTGGGTCTGTGGTAAGATTGTATGAGGGCGCAGTGATTTTAGGTCGAGCTCTGGGTCAGTAGTAATATTGTATGAGGGTGCAGTGATTGTAGGTGGAGCTCTGGGTCTATAGTAATATTGTATGAGGGCGCAGTGATTGTAGGTGGAGCTCTGGGTCTGGAGTAATATAGTATGAGGACGCAGTGATTGTAGGTGGAGCTCTGGGTCAGTAGTAATATTGTATGAGGGCGCAGTGATTATAGAAGGTGGAGCTCTGGGTCTGTAGTAATATTGTATGAGGGCGCAGTGATTATAGAAGGTGGAGCTCTGGGTCTGTGGTAAGATTGTATGAGGGCGCAGTGATTATAGGTGGAGCTCTGGGTCAGTAGTAATATTGTATGAGGGCGCAGTGATTGTAGAAGGTGGAGCTCTGAGTCTATAGTAATATTGTAAGAGGGCGCAGTGATTGTAGAAGGTGGAGCTCTGGGTCTATAGTAATATTGTATGAGGGTGCAGTGATTGTAGAAGGTGGAGCTCTGGGTCTATAGTAATATTGTATGAGGGTGCAGTGATTATAGAAGGTGGAGATCTGGGTCAGTAGTAATATTGTATGAGGGCGCAGTGACTGTAGGTGGAGCTCTGGGTCAGTAGTAATATTGTATGAGGGCGCAGTGATTGTCGGTGGAGCTCTGGGTCAGTAGTAATATTGTATGAGGGCGCAGTGATTGTCGGTGGAGCTCTGGGTCAGTAGTAATATTGTATGAGGTCGCAGTGATTGTCGGTGGAGCTCTGGGTCAGTAGTAATATTGTATGAGGGCGCAGTGATTATAGAAGGTGGAGCTCTGGGTCTGTAGTAATATTGTATGAGGGCGCAGTGATTGTCGGTGGAGCTTTGGGTCAGTAGTAGTATTGTATGAGGGCGCAGTGATTGTCGGTGGAGCTCTGGGTCAGTAGTAATATTGTATGAGGGCGCAGTGATTATAGAAGGTGGAGCTCAGGGTCTTTAGTAAGATTGTATGAGGGCGCAGTGATTATAGAAGGTGGAGCTCAGGGTCAGTAGTAGTATTGTATGAGGGCGCAGTGATTGTAGGTGGAGCTCTGGGTCAGTAGTAATATTGTATGAGGGCGCAGTGATTATAGAAGGTGGAGCTCTGGGTCTGTGGTAAGATTGTATGAGGGCGCAGTGATTTTAGGTGGAGCTCTGGGTCAGTAGTAATATTGTATGAGGGTGCAGTGATTGTAGGTGGAGCTCTGGGTCTATAGTAATATTGTATGAGGGCGCAGTGATTGTAGGTGGAGCTCTGGGTCTGGAGTAATATAGTATGAGGACGCAGTGATTGTAGGTTGAGCTCTAGGTCAGTAGTAATATTGTATGAGGGCGCAGTGATTATAGAAGGTGGATTTCTGGGTCTGTGGTAAGATTGTATGAGGGCGCAGTGATTATAGAAGGTGGAGCTCTGGGTCTGTGGTAAGATTGTATGAGGGCGCAGTGATTATAGGTGGAGCGCTGGGTCAGTAGTAATATTGTATGAGGGCGCAGTGATTGTAGAAGGTGGAGCTCTGAGTCTATAGTAATATTGTAAGAGGGCGCAGTGATTGTAGAAGGTGGAGCTCTGGGTCTATAGTAATATTGTATGAGGGTGCAGTGATTGTAGAAGGTGGAGCTCTGGGTCTATAGTAATATTGTATGAGGGTGCAGTGATTATAGAAGGTGGAGATCTGGGTCAGTAGTAATATTGTATGAGGGCGCAGTGACTGTAGGTGGAGCTCTGGGTCAGTAGTAATATTGTATGAGGGCGCAGTGATTGTCGGTGGAGCTCTGGGTCAGTAGTAATATTGTATGAGGGCGCAGTGATTGTCGGTGGAGCTCTGGGTCAGTAGTAATATTGTATGAGGTCGCAGTGATTGTCGGTGGAGCTCTGGGTCTGTAGTAATATTGTATGAGGGCGCAGTGATTATAGAAGGTGGAGCTCTGGGTCTGTAGTAATATTGTATGAGGGCGCAGTGATTGTCGGTGGAGCTTTGGGTCAGTAGTAGTATTGTATGAGGGCGCAGTGATTGTCGGTGGAGCTCTGGGTCAGTAGTAATATTGTATGAGGGCGCAGTGATTATAGAAGGTGGAGCTCAGGGTCTTTAGTAAGATTGTATGAGGGCGCAGTGATTATAGAAGGTGGAGCTCAGGGTCAGTAGTAGTATTGTATGAGGGCGCAGTGATTGTCGGTGGAGCTCTGGGTCAGTAGTAATATTGTATGAGGGCGCAGTGATTATAGAAGGTGGAGCTCTGGGTCTGTGGTAAGATTGTATGAGGGCGCAGTGATTTTAGGTGGAGCTCTGGGTCAGTAGTAATATTGTATGAGGGCGCAGTGATTGTAGGTGGAGCTCTGGGTCTATAGTAATATTGTATGAGGGCGCAGTGATTGTAGGTGGAGCTCTGGGTCTGGAGTAATATAGTATGAGGACGCAGTGATTGTAGGTTGAGCTCTAGGTCAGTAGTAATATTGTATGAGGGCGCAGTGATTATAGAAGGTGGATTTCTGGGTCTGTGGTAAGATTGTATGAGGGCGCAGTGATTATAGAAGGTGGAGCTCTGGGTCTGTGGTAAGATTGTATGAGGGCGCAGTGATTATAGGTGGAGCGCTGGGTCAGTAGTAATATTGTATGAGGGCGCAGTGATTGTAGAAGGTGGAGCTCTGAGTCTATAGTAATATTGTAAGAGGGCGCAGTGATTGTAGAAGGTGTAGCTCTGGGTCTATAGTAATATTGTATGAGGGCGCAGTGATTGTAGAAGGTGGAGCTCTGGGTCTATATTAATATTGTATGAGGGTGCAGTGATTATAGAAGGTGGAGATCTGGGTCAGTAGTAATATTGTATGAGGGCGCAGTGATTATAGAAGGTGGAGCTCTGGGTCAGTAGTAATATTGTATGAGGGCGCAGTGATTGTCGGTGGAGCTCTGGGTCAGTAGTAATATTGTATGAGGGCGCAGTGATTGTCGGTGGAGCTCTGGGTCAGTAGTAATATTGTATGAGGGCGCAGTGATTATAGAAGGTGGAGCTCTGTGTCTGTGGTAAGATTGTATGAGGGCGCAGTGATTATAGAAGGTGGAGCTCTGGGTCTGTGGTAAGATTGTATGAGGGCGCAGTGATTATAGGTGGAGCGCTGGGTCAGTAGTAATATTGTATGAGGGCGCAGTGATTGTAGAAGGTGGAGCTCTGAGTCTATAGTAATATTGTAAGAGGGCGCAGTGATTGTAGAAGGTGGAGCTCTGGGTCTATAGTAATATTGTATGAGGGTGCAGTGATTGTAGAAGGTGGAGCTCTGGGTCTATAGTAATATTGTATGAGGGTGCAGTGATTATAGAAGGTGGAGATCTGGGTCAGTAGTAATATTGTATGAGGGCGCAGTGACTGTAGGTGGAGCTCTGGGTCAGTAGTAATATTGTATGAGGGCGCAGTGATTGTCGGAGGAGCTCTGGGTCAGTAGTAATATTGTATGAGGGCGCAGTGATTGTCGGTGGAGCTCTGGGTCAGTAGTAATATTGTATGAGGTCGCAGTGATTGTCGGTGGAGCTCTGGGTCAGTAGTAATATTGTATGAGGGCGCAGTGATTATAGAAGGTGGAGCTCTGGGTCTGTAGTAATATTGTATGAGGGCGCAGTGATTGTCGGTGGAGCTTTGGGTCAGTAGTAGTATTGTATGAGGGCGCAGTGATTGTCGGTGGAGCTCTGGGTCAGTAGTAATATTGTATGAGGGCGCAGTGATTATAGAAGGTGGAGCTCAGGGTCTTTAGTAAGATTGTATGAGGGCGCAGTGATTATAGAAGGTGGAGCTCAGGGTCAGTAGTAGTATTGTATGAGGGCGCAGTGATTGTCGGTGGAGCTCTGGGTCAGTAGTAATATTGTATGAGGGCGCAGTGATTATAGAAGGTGGAGCTCTGGGTCTGTGGTAAGATTGTATGAGGGCGCAGTGATTTTAGGTGGAGCTCTGGGTCAGTAGTAATATTGTATGAGGGTGCAGTGATTGTAGGTGGAGCTCTGGGTCAGTAGTAATATTGTATGAGGGCGCAGTGATTATAGAAGGTGGAGCTCTGGGTCTGTGGTAAGATTGTATGAGGGCGCAGTGATTTTAGGTGGAGCTCTGGGTCAGTAGTAATATTGTATGAGGGTGCAGTGATTGTAGGTGGAGCTCTGGGTCTATAGTAATATTGTATGAGGGCGCAGTGATTGTAGCTGGAGCTCTGGGTCTGTAGTAATATTGTATGAGGGCGCAGTGATTATAGAAGGTGGAGCTCTGGGTCTATAGTAATATTGTATGAGGGCGCAGTGATTATAGAAGGTGGAGCTCTGGGTCTGTACTAATATTGTATGAGGGTGCAGTGATTGTAGGTGGAGCTCTGGGTCTGTAGTAATATTGTATGAGGGTGCAGTGATTTTAGGTGGAGCTCTTGGTCAGTAGTAATATTGTATGAGGGTGCAGTGATTATAGCTGGAGCTCTGGGTCTGTAGTAATATTGTATGAGGGCGCAGTGATTATAGAAGGTGGAGCTCTGGGTCTGTGGTAAGATTGTATGAGGGCGCAGTGATTTTAGGTGGAGCTCTGGGTCAGTAGTAATAATGTATGAGGGTGCAGTGATTGTAGGTGGAGCTCTGGGTCTATAGTAATATTGTATGAGGGCGCAGTGATTGTAGGTGGAGCTCTGGGTCTGGAGTAATATAGTATGAGGACGCAGTGATTGTAGGTGGAGCTCTAGGTCAGTAGTAATATTGTATGAGGGCGCAGTGATTATAGAAGGTGGAGCTCTGTGTCTGTGGTAAGATTGTATGAGGGCGCAGTGATTATAGAAGGTGGAGCTCTGGGTCTGTGGTAAGATTGTATGAGGGCGCAGTGATTATAGGTGGAGCGCTGGGTCAGTAGTAATATTGTATGAGGGCGCAGTGATTGTAGAAGGTGGAGCTCTGAGTCTATAGTAATATTGTAAGAGGGCGCAGTGATTGTAGAAGGTGGAGCTCTGGGTCTATAGTAATATTGTATGAGGGTGCAGTGATTGTAGAAGGTGGAGCTCTGGGTCTATAGTAATATTGTATGAGGGTGCAGTGATTATAGAAGGTGGAGATCTGGGTCAGTAGTAATATTGTATGAGGGCGCAGTGACTGTAGGTGGAGCTCTGGGTCAGTAGTAATATTGTATGAGGGCGCAGTGATTGTCGGTGGAGCTCTGGGTCAGTAGTAATATTGTATGAGGGCGCAGTGATTGTCGGTGGAGCTCTGGGTCAGTAGTAATATTGTATGAGGGCGCAGTGATTGTCGGTGGAGCTCTGGGTCAGTAGTAATATTGTATGAGGGCGCAGTGATTATAGAAGGTGGAGCTCTGGGTCTGTAGTAATATTGTATGAGGGCGCAGTGATTGTCGGTGGAGCTCTGGGTCAGTAGTAGTATTGTATGAGGGCGCAGTGATTGTCGGTGGAGCTCTGGGTCAGTAGTAATATTGTATGAGGGCGCAGTGATTATAGAAGGTGGAGCTCAGGGTCTTTAGTAAGATTGTATGAGGGCGCAGTGATTATAGAAGGTGGAGCTCAGGGTCAGTAGTAGTATTGTATGAGGGCGCAGTGATTGTCGGTGGAGCTCTGGGTCAGTAGTAATATTGTATGAGGGCGCAGTGATTATAGAAGGTGGAGCTCTGGGTCTGTGGTAAGATTGTATGAGGGCGCAGTGATTTTAGGTGGAGCTCTGGGTCAGTAATAATATTGTATGAGGGTGCAGTGATTGTAGGTGGAGCTCTGGGTCTATAGTAATATTGTATGAGGGCGCAGTGATTGTAGGTGGAGCTCTGGGTCTGGAGTAATATAGTATGAGGACGCAGTGATTGTAGGTGGAGCTCTAGGTCAGTAGTAATATTGTATGAGGGCGCAGTGATTATAGAAGGTGGATTTCTGGGTCTGTGGTAAGATTGTATGAGGGCGCAGTGATTATAGAAGGTGGAGCTCTGGGTCTGTGGTAAGATTGTATGAGGGCGCAGTGATTATAGGTGGAGCGCTGGGTCAGTAGTAATATTGTATGAGGGCGCAGTGATTGTAGAAGGTGGAGCTCTGAGTCTATAGTAATATTGTAAGAGGGCGCAGTGATTGTAGAAGGTGTAGCTCTGGGTCTATAGTAATATTGTATGAGGGCGCAGTGATTGTAGAAGGTGGAGCTCTGGGTCTATATTAATATTGTATGAGGGTGCAGTGATTATAGAAGGTGGAGATCTGGGTCAGTAGTAATATTGTATGAGGGCGCAGTGACTGTAGGTGGAGCTCTGGGTCAGTAGTAATATTGTATGAGGGCGCAGTGATTGTCGGTGGAGCTCTGGGTCAGTAGTAATATTGTATGAGGGCGCAGTGATTGTCGGTGGAGCTCTGGGTCAGTAGTAATATTGTATGAGGTCGCAGTGATTGTCGGTGGAGCTCTGGGTCAGTAGTAATATTGTATGAGGGCGCAGTGATTATAGAAGTTGGAGCTCTGGGTCTGTAGTAATATTGTATGAGGGCGCAGTGATTGTCGGTGGAGCTTTGGGTCAGTAGTAGTATTGTATGAGGGTGCAGTGATTGTCGGTGGAGCTCTGGGTCAGTAGTAATATTGTATGAGGGCGCAGTGATTATAGAAGGTGGAGCTCAGGGTCTGTAGTAATATTGTATGAGGGCGCAGTGATTATAGAAGGTGGAGCTCAGGGTCAGTAGTAATATTGTATGAGGGCGCAGTGATTGTCGGTGGAGCTCTGGGTCAGTAGTAATATTGTATGAGGGCGCAGTGATTGTCGGTGGAGCTCTGGGTCAGTAGTAATATTGTATGAGGGCGCAGTGATTGTAGGTGGAGCTCTGGGTCTGTAGTAATATTGTATGAGGGCACAGTGATTATAGAAGGTGGAGCTCTGGGTTTGTAGTAATATTGTATGAGGGCGCAGTGATTGTCGGTGGAGCTTTGGGTCAGTAGTAGTATTGTATGAGGGCGCAGTGATTATAGAAAGTGGAGCTCTGGGTCTGTAGTAATATTGTATGAGGGCGCAGTGATTGTCGTTGGAGCTTTGGGTCAGTAGTAGTATTGTATGAGGGCGCAGTGATTGTCGGTGGAGCTCTGGGTCAGTAGTAATATTGTATGATGGCGCAGTGATTATAGGTGGAGCTTAGGGTCAGTAGTAATATTGTATGAGGGCGCAGTGATTGTCGGTGGAGCTCTGGGTCAGTAGTAATATTGTATGAGGGCGCAGTGATTATAGAAGGTGGAGCTCTGGGTCAGTAGTAGTATTTGAGGGATTTGCGGCGCCATATTTCCTGCTGGGTCGTCCTGATTTGAGATCCTCCGATGTCTTCTCAGCACTCGCTGCTCATGGAAGATCTGAACCGCAGTCGCCGGGATTTTGAACAAATAATTCAAGCAAAAAATAAAGAGCTACAGGAAACCAAGGTGCAGTATTGTGACGGCTCTGCTGGGGGTTGTAGTCCTTAGATTGTTGGATGTGACTTTCCTGCATTTTAACAGGAGGAGAAGGAAAAGGTGGCCGCGCAGAAGGAGGAGGTCTTCAACCACATGAACGACGTCCTGGACAACGAGCTGCAGTGCATCATCTGCTCCGAGCACTTCATCGAGGTGAGGGGTCGCAGCGCGTGGCCGCGGTTAGAGTCCGGAACCAGTGTGTAACTGTCTACTGCCCCCACAGGCCGTGACCCTGAACTGCGCCCACAGCTTCTGCTGCTTCTGCATCCAGTCATGGAGAAAGAGAAAAGAAGAATGTCCCATCTGCCGGCAGGAGATAACGACCCAGAGCCGTTCCCTCGTCCTGGACAATTGTATTAACCGCATGGTGGACAAACTGAGCCCCGAAATGCAGGACCGTCGCCTGGCTCTCATACTAGAGCGCAAAGGTGAGAGGTGGGTGACCCATACTCCAGCATCCGGCGACTGAGGCTTCCAGGAGACCGCCACTATAAGAGATCGCATTCCCAGTGATGGCATCGCTAGTGATAGGCGGCATTCTCAGTGATGTCACCGCTGATCTCTAGTGATGGATAGGCTGCATTCTCAGTGATGTCACCGCTGATCTCTAGTGAATGGATAGATCTCTAGTGAGCATGGGGTCTGTGTGGTTTATATAGGGGAGGGGGGGACCCCATTATCTAGAGGCCTCCTGGGTGTACGGACTGGGCCGCTGATCTCTGAACTACCAGACAATGAGACGTTCTGCAGCATTATACCTCATCGTTGCTCAGATTTCTGCTTGCTGTCTGTGAATGGGAACATGCTTGACTACATCCAGAGGCTGACCCCAAGACTAAATCCTTCTCGCAGCTGAAGGTTTGTTACTAGCATGAAAGTTCCCATTCGCTGACAGCAGGTAGAGATCTTACCCTGTTGTGTACTGATGAGGGGAGGCGCAGCCCCTTTGTCCCGGGTGTCCCTAGCCCTTGGCTGTAGTCAGAGTAACCCTTTATGTTCCGGCCTGTGACCTGCGGTGTATAACCCCTTCTTGTCTGGTTTTCAGATCAGGCAGCAGAGACGCTCCTCCGCTCCATCCCGGTCTCCTCTGACAGCGAGGGCAGCCCCCTACCCTCTGACATCATCCTCTCCAGCAGCGAGGAAGCCGATGACCTGCTGCAGGAGGACATCTTGTGGGACAGCGAAGACTCGCACTACTCCTTCTCGGACGAGGACATCGAGGATCAGGGGGATCTCTTCTCCGACGACGATGATGACGACGACGACTTTTTTTTCATGATGTGATCCGTCCTCCTGGTCAGGGCCGCGGACTCGAGTCTCTGCCAGGAGGAGCATTAAAGTCTTGCCGCCGTCCGCTGGACTCCATGACAGTTGGTTGATTTGGTGGCTGTAGCTAAGAGGCGGCGTGCCCTGTGGTGGGAGGTTGTACTATGTTCTGTACAGGATCGGGGTTACATGAAGAGCACCGTTGCTCAGTCACCCTGTCGGTAACCCCCCGTCCCCCCCTCAGTCATCCATGTGAAACTTTAGATGCGAGCCACAGCGGAGGAGGCTCTGATGTCACCAAGAAACTGCTGAATATAACTGACAATTGCCTCGTCTTCTGTACCAGTAAACAGCGGGGGGGAGAAATCAAGATGGGGGGTGGGGAGGGGGGAACAGAAATCAAGATGGGGCCCAGGTCATTGATTTACACCGTCCGGCAGCTCCTGGAGATGTCCAGCATATCGTGTACTCCGCCATGCTTCCATCTGCTCACGTCTTCAAGGCATAGAGTTACAGTCTCTCCGCTATGCTTTACACTGCAGCTCAGTCCCACCATCTGATGGAGGTCCCCATCGTTCATCCTCAGCTTGCCAACCACAGTTTTCAAAAACCAAACCTAAACCTTGTTTTCTCAGGGTGTGGGTGCTGGTTTTATTGGTGGTGGTGAGGGGGAGATGAGCGGCTCCAGTTGGAACCCCCTGTCCCCCCCTCCCTTTTTTTTTTTTCCTTATAGAATTGTGCTCTTGCCCTTTAAGCCGTTGGCTGTACAATGTGCCGGATGTAGCGCTGAGCTCTCCCATCATCCTCTGTTATTCGGTCAGTAATCGCAGCTCCGCGCCCTTGTGTTGTCACCTAGGGCCCCTGCATCACTCGGCCTGTTCTACTGGTTCTGTGATTAACCCCGACTGTGCTGAACACCTGTAAAATGTTGCACTAAGAATTCCTTGTACTTTGGGCAGCGCCGGATTGAGAGACGTTTTACCATGTCCTTTATAGACCGGACCGTGCGTGCGCAGCCGCCCTGCGTTCATTTCTTGTGCTCTCATAGAAATGAATGGAGGACGGCTACGCATGCGCGATGCACTCTCCCAAACTTTTGGCGCTCTGTCCCACCTCCTATTTTATTTTTTTCTATATACACTGCTCAAAAAAAAAAGGGAACACTTAAACAACACAATGTAACTCCAAGTCAATCACTTCTGTGAAATCAAACTGTCCACTTAGGAAGCAACACTGAGTGACAATCCATTTCACATGCTGTTGTGCAAATGGGATAGACAACAGGTGGAAATTATAGGCAATTAGAAAGACACCCCCAATAAAGGAGTGGTTCTGCAGGTGGTGATCACAGACCACTTCTCAGTTCCTATGCTTCCTGGCTGATGTTTTGGTCACTTTTGAATGCTGGCGGTGCTTTCACTCTAGTGGTAGCATGAGACGGAGTCTACAACCCACACAAGTGGCTCAGGTAGTGCAGCTTATCCAGGATGGCACATCAATGCGAGCTGTGGCAAGAAGGTTTGCTGTGTCTGTCAGCATAGTGTCTAGAGCATGGAGGCACTACCAGGAGACAGGCCAGTACATCAGGAGACGTGGAGGAGGCCGAAGGAGGGCAACAACCCAGCAGCAGGACCGCTACCTCCGCCTTTGTGCAAGGAGGAACAGGAGGAGCACTGCCAGAGCCCTGCAAAATGACCTCCAGCAGGCCACAAATGTGCATGTGTCTGCTCAAACGGTCAGAAACAGACTCCATGAGGGTGATATGAGGGCCCGACATCCACAGGTGGTGGTTGTGCTTACAGCCCAACACCGTGCAGGACGTTTGGCATTTTCCAGAGAACACCAAGATTGGCAAATTCGCCACTGGCGCCCTGTGCTCTTCACAGATGAAAGCAGGTTCACACTGAGCACATGTGACAGACGTGACAGAGTCTGGAGACGCCGTGGAGAACGTTCTGCTGCCTGCAACATCCTCCAGCATGACCGGTTTGGCATTGGGTCAGTAATGGTGTGGGGTGGCATTTCTTTGGAGGGCCGCACAGCCCTCCATGTGCTCGCCAGAGGTAACCTGACTGCCATTAGGTACCGAGATGAGATACTCAGACCCCTTTTGAGACCATATGCTGGTGCGGTTGGCCCTGGGTTCCTCCTAATGCAAGACAATGCTAGACCTCATGTGGCTGAAGTGTGTCAGCAGTTCCTGCAAGACGAAGGCATTGATGCTATGGACTGGCCCGCCCGTTCCCCAGACCTGAATCCAAATGAGCACATCTGGGACATCACGTCTCGCTCTCTCCACCAACGTCACGTTGCACCACAGACTGTCCAGGAGTTGGCAGATGCTTTAGTCCAGGTCTGGGAGGAGATCCCTCAGGAGACCGTCCGCCACCTCATCAGGAGCATGCACAGGCGTTGTAGGGAGGTCATACAGCAAAGTGGAGGCCACACACACTACTGAGCCTCATTTTGACTTGTTTTAAGGACATTACATCAAAGTTGGATCAGCCTGTAGTGTGTTTTTCCACTTAAATTTTAAGTGTGACTCCAAATCCAGACCTCCATGGGTTGAAAAATTTGATTTCCATTTTTAATTTTAGTGTGATTTTCTTCTCAGCACATTCAACTATGTAAAGAACAAAGTATTTCAGAAGAATATTTAATTAATTAAGATCTAGGATGTGTTATTTTTGTGTTCCCTTTATTTTTTTGAGCAGTGTATATAATCGCAGTATGCTCTCGCTGTGCCATTTTTTTTTCTGATGTTTCCTGTAGATTGACTAAAATGAGTGACTAAAAAAACACGTAAATTTTTTTTTTAAAAAAAGTCTGAATTTCGTATTGTGTCTTCACAATTATTAAAACAACCTCTGTGTGTGGCTGCAGGGTGACGGAGCTCTGGACTTCTGCTTCCTTGGTGGTAAGGTCTGGTGTGATTCCAGAATTATGAATGCAGCTCTAGAGGTAACTGGAGTGTTGCTGCAGGTGAGGAAGCGAGGTGGCGGCCGCGATTCTCCGGGGACTTTACTCTGGATTTTCCTCTAAAACGCTGATGATGTTAAAAATTTTTTTTGAACAGCGGAAATATTTTATACTGAAAGCCACATTACAGTTTAATCCCCGCGGTGGTCGAAGGCTGTCCGCCTATGTGACCGCCACCCCCTGTATGTGCAGCACGAGACTCCAGAGTGGGCATGCTCGGCCATTGGTTTGTACCGGACGCCCCCGTTATTCCTGGCGATTTTTCATGGGCAGACCCTCAGGTTTGGGGACAAGCGCCTGATCGCTGAGGGTCCCACATCTCCCACCTGAATGGAGTGGTGGTCGGGAAATAGCGCCACTGCGCACTATGGACCATATGGGACTGAGAACTGCGACCATGAAAGGAGTGACCAGGGACCCCAGTGCGACGCTTATCCTCTGTATAGAGGGATACGATTTTGGATCTTGGCTCTGTACCTCGTACGATGCTCTGCGCTGAGGGCAGCCGGGGCCCCACACCCGGGGCGTGCCGGGGGCCGTCACCCCAGTCTTTATAGAGTCATAAATGACTTCACCGCAGTATAATGAGACCGGGCGACGCCGCTTATCCTGGCTGATGACTGTAAAAGTGTCAGTGAGGGGCCCGGCTCTGGTAACCTTGTTGTCAGACCTCTTTCACACGACCGTTTTTTTTTTTTTCCCATTCACGGGCCGTTTTTTGCGTTCCGTTCATTTCAATGGTTCTGCAAAAAAAAACGGAATGTACTCCGTATGCGTTCCGTTTTTCCTTTTCGTTCAAAGATAGGACATGTCCTATTATTGCACGCAAATACCGTTCTATGGCTCCATTCAAGTCAATGGGTCTTCAAAAAAAAACGGAACACATACGGAATGTACTCCGTATGTCTAATGCATCCGTTCCATTTTTGCGGAACCATCTATTGAAAATTTTATGCCCAGCCCAATTTTTTCTTTGTAATTATACAGAAAAATGGAACCGGAAACACTACTGAAACAAAAAACTGAACCGTAAAAACGGCCCGCAAAACACTGAAATAGCAATACGGTCGTGTGAACGAGCCCTCAGCGAGTGCCATGTGCTGAGATGGACCATCCTGCTGTGGGGGCAGGGCGCGGGGGTCCAGGCTGGGTCTCATCCTCAGGAGTCGGATTTTGGGAAACGTGAAATCCTGGCTCCGGCTCAGAAAGAGAAGCGGCAATCAGAGAGAATTCTCTTTAGTCACTGGGCACAGGAGCTTACATTCTAAATTACCTATCACACCCATTATTACATAGGATGTGTCATAAGGTGCTCAGCACTTCATGGCCTGTAATCTCCCTAATATGATGATGAGGGTAGTAGTGACTCGGGTAGTCACACTCTGCCATAAGACCCCAGGATTCTAGATGACGCAAGGTGGTTGTAGTAATGGAAATGATGGGGGTGGGAGTGGTCCCTATTTCCGTGTGATAAAGACGCCCTAAATTAGGGTATTTTAGATACACTCTGGTGTTCCCAATCAATGTACCCCCCCCAGGGGTTAATATCCATGCGTGGCTGAGAGACTAGACGCTGACACATAGATGGTCAATGCAATCTCTAACTTTTATTACATGGGGTGAGCGTATATACATCTTCAGAAGAGGGCAGTCCTCACTGAGGCATAAAACATTGTTTCATTGGTCAAAAAGGAAGAAGAGATTAGAGAGAGGAGATAATACACCAGCATCTGCGCACTGGGCCCTACTTTGGAATGTGAACTACAGGGAGTGCAGAATTATTAGGCAAGTTGTATTTTTGAGGATTAATTTTATTATTGAACAACAACCATGTTCTCAATGAACCCAAAAAACTCATTAATATCAAAGCTGAATATTTTTAGAAGTAGTTTTTAGTTTGTTTTTAGTTTTAGCTATTTTAGGGGGATATCTGTGTGTGCAGGTGACTATTACTGTGCATAATTATTAGGCAACTTAACAAAAAACAAATATATACCCATTTCAATTATTTATTTTTACCAGTGAAACCAATATAACATCTTAACATTCACAAATATACATTTCTGACGTTCAAAAACAAAACACAAACAAATCAGTGACCAATATAGCCACCTTTCTTTGCAAGGACACTCAAAAGCCTGCCATCCATGGATTCTGTCAGTGTTTTGATCTGTTCACCATCAACATTGCGTGCAGCAGCAACCACAGCCTCCCAGACACTGTTCAGAGAGGTGTACTGTTTTCCCTCCTTGTAAATCTCACATTTGATGATGGACCACAGGTTCTCAATGGGGTTCAGATCAGGTGAACAAGGAGGCCATGTCATTAGATTTTCTTCTTTTATACCCTTTCTTGCCAGCCACGCTGTGGAGTACTTGGACGCGTGTGATGGAGCATTGTCCTGCATGAAAATCATGTTTTTCTTGAAGGATGCAGACTTCTTCCTGTACCACTGCTTGAAGAAGGTGTCTTCCAGAAACTGGCAGTAGGACTGGGAGTTGAGCTTGACTCCATCCTCAACCCGAAAAGGCCCCACAAGCTCATCTTTGATGATACCAGCCCAAACCAGTACTCCACCTCCACCTTGCTGGCGTCTGAGTCAGACTGGAGCTCTCTGCCCTTTACCAATCCAGCCACGGGCCCATCCATCTGGCCCATCAAGACTCACTCTCATTTCATCAGTCCATAAAACCTTAGAAAAATCAGTCTTGAGATATTTCTTGGCCCAGTCTTGACGTTTCAGCTTGTGTGTCTTGTTCAGTGGTGGTCGTCTTTCAGCCTTTCTTACCTTGGCCATGTCTCTGAGTATTGCACACCTTGTGCTTTTGGGCACTCCAGTGATGTTGCAGCTCTGAAATATGGCCAAACTGGTGGCAAGTGGCATCTTGGCAGCTGCACGCTTGACTTTTCTCAGTTCATGGGCAGTTATTTTGCGCCTTGGTTTTTCCACACGCTTCTTGCGACCCTGTTGACTATTTTGAATGAAACGCTTGATTGTTCGATGATCACGCTTCAGAAGCTTTGCAATTTTAAGAGTGCTGCATCCCTCTGCAAGATATCTCACTATTTTTGACTTTTCTGAGCCTGTCAAGTCCTTCTTTTGACCCATTTTGCCAAAGGAAAGGAAGTTGCCTAATAATTATGCACACCTAATATAGGGTGTTGATGTCATTAGACCACACCCCTTCTCATTACAGAGATGCACATCACCTAATATGCTTAATTGGTAGTAGGCTTTTGAGCCTATACAGCTTGGAGTAAGACAACATGCATAAAGAGGATGATGTGGTCAAAATACTCATTTGCCTAATAATTCTGCACGCAGTGTAATGTAAACATCTGGTTACCAGCGCCATTTTGTAATGGCTTCTATTCTAACAATAATACTGCATACGTCATATGTGACACTTCAAAGAGGTGCTTCTCTATAGGCAGTGAATAATATATATATCATCAAGCCATATGATTGGCTTATGCACTCCTTCACTCTATGGGACACCTGTAGAAAGATGAGAAATCAGACACTTCTCACAGCACAGCACTTTGCCCCCTCTCTTCTACAGTCTTGAAACAAAGAGAGGGATGGGAGGAAGGCACTTGGAAAAGAAAAAGTTAACTCATTACAGTCCTAGAGATACAAAATATAGAATAAAATTCACACATCTTTAACAGTCCCCCCTTGAATTTCATTCTCTCCCTAAACCTAAACATCTGTCCCAATGCTCCGCCTCCTCTTCACCAGCTTCCACGACAAGCCATTCCTAGCGAACAGCCTCCCATGACACTGGATTTGAGCACGGGGAAGTCAGATGATCATTCCCTAACTGGCGTTGACATTATATGGGGGGACTGGAGGTCATCAATGCTTCTGATTTTCTGGATTGATGTTTTCATACAATTTTCCATATTCAACAGATCAACAGTCACACAAGGGAAAACCAGTCTCAACACTTCCTTGAAATCAATCCAATTATGCTTTTCTTTGAGCTTCACTGTGCTTGTGGTCAACAACACTCGGAATGGACCATCAAACCAGGGTTTTAGGACTTTTCTAACGTGTCTTTTTCTACCACCCAATCTCCAGACACAAGTGGGTGGGTTCCTGGTACTTTATCAAAACCTGGAAGTGAAGCAAAAACTCGAAAATGTACTTTAGTCAAATGCTTGTACAAAACTGATCACATAATCTGCCAGACAACCATGTTGCATCTGAAGCTGCTGTGGGAAATAAATCCTATCCTAGGGGCTGACCCAAAAAGGACCTTATAGGGACAAAGGCCTGTCTCACGGTTAGACGTATACCTTACTAAAAGAGGGCTACCAGCAGGCACTCTATTAAGGCTTTTTTAATCTTTAACTTAGTGTCCCGTTCAGTTCCTTTTCCCTACTCTACTGCTGCTTTGTGGATGGTACGAAGCATGTAAGGCCTGTCCTACACCCAAAACCTTCATCATCTCCTGCATCACTTCACCTGTGAAGTGAACACCTGTGTCACTTTCAATGATCTAAGGTACCCCATACCTGCACACAACTCCGGCCATCATCTTCTTTACTTCTTTGGGTACGGTTTTGGCCATCCTGAAAACAAGTCACATATCAATACATACTCATACATGCCCACCTTGTGTATTTGAAGGTAGTCTGCAAACGTTGAAACAGATACAAAAAGCAAGACGTGTTTCTTGGGTACCTTAACCACCTTGCCCACGTTGTTATGGGCACAACCGTTTATCCTTGAGTATGTCTGACTGTTACAGTGCTGAACCCTGGGGCGTACCATATGCTACGTACTAAATCACACATAGCAGTTTTTGTCTGGTGCGTCACTCCATGGGTTGCCTGTGCCATCGTGGAGTAGAGGGACCTTGGAAGGTAAAGTTTTCCCTTCTTTTTTTGTAGTCCCCCCTTTTCCATCCACCAGTCCCTTTCCTCCTTCCCCATCTGTTTCTGTAAGGTCTTAAGAACTTTCGGGAGACATGAGGAGTTATTTCAGGGACCTGAACTGTGGCCACTTAAGACAGGGGTCTGCTTAGGTAATTTGGCAGCCATTTTTTTATTTTTTTGCCGCCTGATCTGCCGTGGCTTTCCCCTTTGCCTCCTCTGCATCTGTTTACAGTGGCCTTTCGTTGCTATCATCACCTCTCATGTTAGTGACAAGAGGGCTTCCATCAGAGGCTTCCCCATTTTTGATGGGTTTACCTGAAGCGATCAAGGAGTCTCTGGCTTTCCATATGGGCCCATAGTCATGGGCTATCCCAAAAGCACACCTGGAATCAGTGTAAATGTTGGCTGTTTTTCCATCTGCATATCTGCAAGCCATCTTCAGAGTCTTTTAGCTCCACTTCTTGAGCAGACATGTGTGGTAGTTCACGTTTAATCACCACTGCCCAACCTGTGTAGTACCTGCCATCCTGGCCATACCTCGATCCATCCACAAAGAGCACATGATCTAGATTACCTAATGGCTGATTTACCAAATCCCACTACCTCTCGTGACATCATCTGCAAACAGTCCGGAGCCTCTTCCTTTGAATCTGGAAGAAAAGTTTAAAGTGCGGTGCCCTAACTCTTCCCTCCCCCCTTGGTCCAGAGGCAACAGGGTGGCTGGGTCCAAAGTATTACACCTTTGGAGAGCAACATTGTCAGGCAACAAAATGGAACAGTGCATTCTCAAATAACGGGCAACAAAACAATCATTTGGATTGTACGTTCATGAGGATAGATGTAATATCACCATCACTTTGTGGTTCAGAACTATCTCCGAGCTTTCATCAAGCATAGCTAGTACAACTACTACAGCTCTGATGCAGAAAGGGGCACCTCTGGCCACGGGATCAAGTCTGGCTGAATAATATGCTACGGGGCGTTATTGCTGGCCATGCAGTTGGGTGAGGACAGCTGAGTCATGGCAACTCTCTTCATAGCAATACAATCTAAATGTAATAATCTGATAGTACATTGTGGGGGAACACAAAATTGCCAGTTCTAGGCATAAAAAGCATCTACCACCTCATCTGTGAGGCAGTAGGGACTAAAGGACAAATCAATCACAGTGGAGTGAGCAGGAGTAATGGGAACCTGAGCCAACAAGGTGTGTGTATTGGCCACGATGTGGGTGTTAGAAACTGTGGCTTCATTAAGGGCATGTAGGTCATGTACCATCCAATGGTGAGTGGTTTTGCTTTTCTCAGCTTCTGGGAGTACTGATACAAACATGGACCAGGGAATTTTGTCACTAATGGCCAACAAACAAAGTTCCTGGTCGTTGAGGGCACCTGTAAGCTTCACAGTGCCGTCCTCCTGATGTGAGATACCAGTATGTTCTTTTGCAAGCAAATCTGCACCCAGGAGGCAACAAGGGTCGTTACCACTGACCAGCAAACGGGCAAGCGCATCTTGGTTAGGGGCAAATCTAATATGGATGGTTTCTGTTGAAAAAGGAGTGTACTACTTTCCCATCCACTTCTACCCAAAGACTGGTGTCCTTGGGGAGTAAATCAGGGGAGGCCATGTTTGCTGTGCACAACTGTCTTGGCTGCTCCAGTATCAATCAAAAACGGGACTACTTCTTTATCACCCAGAGTGAGGGATATCATTGGGCCAGAATGAATCTGCTTAAAATGTTTAAAAGTAGAGCCGATACTGGATTTCCTGTTTCCTAATCTTGATCTAACTCCCCCCATCCCCATTACCTGTCTTTGTGTTCTCCTTATAACAAAAAAACATGGGTGTCTGTGGGGACGGACAGTGATCCGGGCATGGTCAACATAGAATACAATCCTCTCGTGTGGTGTGGACGAGGAGTACCACACACAGCACAACACTCTGTCTTCTTGGATCTGGGTCCCACAGACTCTGCAGGCCCATCATAGGGTGGCAGACTTACTTTTTCCTCACTTCAATGAGGCGTTTGGCATCAGGGCTGAAGCAATGCCAAAGGAACACTACCTATGGTTGGCACCACTGAACCACCCAATGCCGCTTGATGTTACTTTACATTTTGGCTTACAGAAGTATCCAACTTTTCCTATCGCGGAATTAGTAGACTGGAAAACAAAACAGGACTTCTCATCTTCCATGGGAGTGTCTTATAACTAGGGGATGGGCACAAGGGCTGTCGTTGTCTGTAACGTCCACCCCTATCCTCCTCCCTCCGCTCTGAGTCATCTAAGTCCACCCCCTTCAGTCGGACGCTGTGGTCCTCCTTTTGTCCATCAGTAATGTGCCAGCTGTCCATTAGAACAGAGCTCTGATGTTTAGCACAACACTTAACATGTAACACGTAACTTCAAACATTGAAACAAACAGATCTGACAATACAGACATGAACACACAAAGGGCCCATAAGAAACTTTTCATTGACTTCGATAAAAAAAAATGTACAGCTTGATCAATGCTGTTGGCACCAATAAAAACCAAAAAACTTCCAAGAAAAATAAAATAAAATCCTCAATGCGCATATTATTTAAAAAACAAATACCGTACTCCATACGCATTCATTTTTCCATGTACTCATTTTCATTAACAGCTCATAATCAGTCTTCACACATATTCGCCCCAATTACAACTCAAAGCCACACCCATTCACATTCCACTGAATCATTTATGTCTTCCAACCCACATTGTTTCATCCCAAAACTTGCAGCACAGACAAACACAGCTTTCCTGGAAACAGATAGCCACACCACACCCAGAATTGCTGATGGTCTGTCGCTGTAAGACAATATACATGTTATAATCATACAGTCATTTTGTTAAAAGCTGGATTCCCACAGTACACTGCTTGGGAAAGAGGAAAGAAGAAAGAAGATTATTGAACAATTCTTTGTCTTCTATAATAATATTACACATATAACATCACTTACTCTGCATGATTCCCTGCCCCCATGATTCCCTGCCCCCATGATTCCCTCCCCCCATGATTCCCTCCCCCCTTTCCCTGCTCCTCTTATCTCAGGAATGTTTCTGTGTGAAGGCGGGGGGGAAATGACTTTCTCTATTTCACAGTTCCTGACCATCTTTTGGATCTTCCCTATTTAACCAGTTCATTTCTGAACATTTAACACAAGCACCTTTCTGATTGCAGACACTGGGGCACTTTCTTTCTTGCTAATGCCCTCAATTATCATCCTGACACTGCTCTGTTTTCTCACTCGTTAAAACTCCCCTTTCAACATCACCGGAGTTCTGATGCCCTCAGTCTGTAGGCTCTAACTTCACAGTTTCTTACAGATTTTCATCCCTGTTGCCAGCCGGGCGACCTTCTGTCCGGGGCCACACTTTCTCTAACATTCTTTGTCACATTTTAACTTTCAATTCTCCATATCACATGCTATAATCTCCCTCTTTCCTCGCTACTAGCTAGGGGCTGTATTTTCTCCTTCTTTATAATACTGGGACTGACCCATCTTAACCTCCTCAGGACCGCCGTACGCAGGATTGCGTCTTTGCGGCGGTCCTGTTGTTCTGGGTGGACGCGCCGGTGCGTCCTCTCGCGAGACGCGAGATTTCGTGCATTGCCGGCCCGCGCATGCGCATCGCGGGCCGGCAAAAGTTAAAGAAGTATTTCGTCACCAGCCTGCCAGCCACGATCATTGGCTGGCAGGCTGGCGATTTTCAAAAAATCAAATCAGAAGCCAGATAACAGATCATATTAGTAAATATGATCTGTTATATGGCTTCTCTGCTTCTCTGCTGGTCCTTTTCGTCGGTTGGATCCAGCAGAGGAGCAGAGATCACTGTGAGTACCCACCAACACTACACCTTAGCCCCTGATCACCTTCCATCACCCCCATCATCCTAATTAACCCCTTGATCGCCCCCTGTCAATCACTTAGTGAAAGAGAAAAAGTGATCAGTGTAAACTGTCACTTTTTTTTTTCACTAGTATTGGCTGTTAGGTTTTAGGGATAGTTTAGGCCCCTTGGTTAGGTAGTTAGCGTCAGTTAGCGCCCAGCCCACCGCAGTCACTTTTATTCGCTGTTTAGCGTATCGCTAATCAGCATTTGTACTTTTATAGTATCTGTAAGTGATCAAAACTGATCACGGTCAGATCTATAATAGTATTAGTGTCACCTTAGCTCGCCCTCCACCCAAAACGCAGTGTTTGCCCGATCAGGCCTGATCGGTCGCCCACACGTGCGTTCACCCACGCCCGCCCCACCGCAGTGACAAAAAAAAAATTGTTTTTTGATCACTGCACATTCACTTTAAAAGCGAGATGCTTGGTCAATGCATTTTGTACAAAACCATCTAAGCCCGTATGCCAAACGTCAAGGCGATCTCTGTTACACGGGTCCTAACACTAAATACTACCTGTTATGCGCCATAATGACCGCCATAAAATTCAGGGAGTGTTGGACCCACATGCATGTTGGATCCACTCTGCCTTTTTCCATTTTTGTGCCAAAATGGCCTCCATTACAAGGGATGCAGGTACCAACATGCATGCTGAGCCCACTCTATACCCTTCCTGGTGCTAAACAGCTTCCAATGAATGTAGTGAGAGCAGGCCACAGCTTTATACTGAAAATAATTAAAATCAGCCTATGGGGCAGACAGGCTAATCAGGAGTGCACGACTCGCTGGAGTGCCACATCTCCAGCATTGTAAATCTGCAAAAAAAGAGGGTTAGTCAGCCCTCTTTTTTTGCAGATTTACAATGCTGGAGATGTGGCACTCCAGCGAGTCGTGCACTCCTGATTAGCCTGTCTGCCCCATAGGCTGATTTTAATTATTTTCAGTATAAAGCTGTGGCCTGCTCTCACTACATTCATTGGAAGCTGTTTAGCACCAGGAAGGGTATAGAGTGGGCTCAGCATGCATGTTGGTACCTGCATCCCTTGTAATGGAGGCCATTTTGGCACAAAAAACGGAAAAAGGCAGAGTGGATCCAACATGCATGTGGGTCCAACACTCCCTGAATTTTATGGCGGTCATTATGGCGCATAACAGGTAGTATTTAGTGTTAGGACCCGTGTAACAGAGATCGCCTTGACGTTTGGCATACGGGCTTAGATGGTTTTGTACAAAATGCATTGACCAAGCATCTCGCTTTTTAAGCGTAGTATTAGCACCACAATTTTTGTAAGCATTGTTGTACTTTGTCTGATTTGCAGAGTGCTGCCGCATTGTTTCCCTTTTTTTCCTCTAGGTCTTTGCCATGGCGGCGTGCACCTGCGCACTGGGAGGTGCTGACTAACCCTCTTTTTTTGCAGATGCACATTCACTTTACACGCACTGCGGCGATAAAAAAATCAGTTTTGATATTTTTTATCAACCGCAGCGGCCTCCGGTACTTCGCTAGCCTCCCCTTTGTAAGACAGGCTTGCTTTTTTTCTTGGGTAGTCTCAGGGAATACCCCTAAATTTAGTAGTCCAAAATGTCAAACAGGGGGTATTCTTCTGAAGAGGCCTACAGGATTCTGACCCAGTCGGATGAGGAGTGGGAACCCTCATCTGACGAATCTAGCGGGTCAGAATATGAACCTGTGGAAAGCAGTGGCTCTCTGACCCAAAGTTCGGACGAGGAGGTGGAGGTCCCTGGCAGCACCAGGCGTACCCGGCCCCGTGTCGCTAGACCACAGGTTATGCAGGATCCGCTTCAAGAGCAGCAGAGTGGGGCTGTCGCTGCCGGATCACGTGGTGAGGCATACACCAGCAGCGCAGCCCTTCCTGGACCTAGTACCAGCACTGCCGTACAACATGGTGACGTGGCGAGCACCAGAAGGGCAGTTGAAGCTGGTACGGTGGCACGTGCAGTAGTTACCCCGTCGCAGCCACCGCGCAGACAGGCCCGTAGAGCCCCTAGAATCCCTGAGGTGCTGGCAAACCCTGATTGGCAGTCACCAACTTCAGCCGCACCTGTAGTTCCCCCTTTCACCGCCCAGTCTGGAGTTCGGGTTGAGACGGCTCAAATCGGTTCGGCCCTGGGATTTTTTGAGCTGTTCTTGACTGCGGAGCTCTTGGACTTAGTCGTGGCAGAGACAAACCGGTATGCCACACAATTTATATCCGCCAACCCGGGAAGCTCTTATGCCCAGTCTTTCCGGTGGAAACCAGTCCAAGTTTCCGAACTTAAAATTTTTCTGGGCCTTTTCCTCAACATGGGTCTAACTAAAAAGCATGAATTGCGGTCATATTGGTCCACGAACCCGATTCATCACATGCCCATGTTCTCTGCTGCTATGTCCAGGACACGATTTGAGACCATCCTGCGTTTCCTGCACTTTAGCGACAACACCACCTCCCGTCCCAGAGGCCACCCAGCTTTTGACCGGCTCCACAAAATTCGGCCCCTCATAGACCATTTCAACCAGAAATTTGCAGATTTGTATACCCCCGAGCAAAACATCTGCGTAGACGAGTCCCTAATACATTTTACCGGGCGCCTTGGCTTCAAACAATACATCCCAAGCAAGCGTGCCCGGTATGGGGTCAAATTGTATAAGCTCTGTGAAAGGGCCACAGGCTATACCCACAAATTTCGGATCTATGAGGGAAAAGATCAGACCCTGGAGCCGGTCGGTTGCCCTGACTACCTGGGGAGCAGTGGGAAGACAGTCTGGGACTTGGTGTCACCCTTATTCGGCAAGGGGTACCATCTTTATGTGGACAATTTTTACACAAGTGTGGCCCTCTTTAGGCATTTGTTTCTAGAACGGATTTGCGCCTGTGGCACCGCGCGAACTAGTCGCGTGGGCTTCCCCCAACGGCTTGTAACCACCCGTCTTGCAAGGGGGGAGAGGGCTGCCTTGTGTAACGAAGAACTGCTCGCGGTGAAATGGAGAGACAAGCGTGACGTTTACATGCTCTCCTCCATTCACGCAGACACGACAATCCAAATTGAAAGGGCAACCCGTGTCATTGAAAAGCCCCTCTCAGTCCACGACTATAATGCGCTCATGGGAGGGGTGGACTTCAATGACCAGATGTTGGCTCCCTATTTAGTTTCCCGCAGAACCAGACGCTGGTATAAGAAGGTGTCTGTATATTTAATTCAATTGGCTTCCTATAATAGTTTTGTTCTCTACAGTAAGGCTGGGAGAACAGGATCCTTCCTCAAATTCCAGGAAGAGATCATTGAGAACCTCATTTATCCGGGAGGTTCCGTGGCCCCATCCACCAGTGTAGTTAGCCGTCTACACGAGCGACATTTCCCCAGTGTCGTTGCTGGTACCTCAACCCAACCGCCACCCCGAAAAAAATGTCGTGTCTGTAGCAGGAGTGGAATAAGGCGTGACACCCGCTATTTCTGTCCTGACTGTCCGGACCACCCTGCCCTATGCTATGGTGAGTGTTTCCGGAAGTACCACACACAGGTACACCTAGCATAGGGATCACATCTCACCAGGACAGGCACACAGGGCTATTAGGGCCCTTTCTCTGACAGCTGCTGCAAACCTCTCCTTTCACCTGGGATAAAGTGCATAACGTACTTCGCCACATCTTTGGGCGATTTGCGCTTTGCACATTGTCCCATGGGGAAGGAGAGGTTTGTTCTATAAAGGTAAAAAAAACTAAACAAAAAAAAAATTACCGGTAAGTAAAAAAGTTAAAAAAGTTAAAAAAAGTTAATATGTTCTGTTCTAAAGTTAATAAAGTTATTGCTTTGCGGCCTGGTTTTTTCTTTTTTGTTTTGTTTTTTTTACCTTCCAGGTGGACCAACCGATCGACCAGCTGCAGCACTGATGTGCATTCGGACAGAAGCATTGCGCAGCTGTCAGATTACACACAAGTCTGTGTATGCGGCGCTGCAAGACGAGATTTCTCCTCTGCAGTAAAAGATATGTTTGCCGAGGCATATGAGCTGAGGAGGTGGCGGTGTTCATATACTTTGGCAAACACTTTGTATATATAAAAAAAAAAAAATCCCGGCAATGATTTATTCATCCACATCGATTGATGTGAATGGAGAAATCTGGTTTGCCAGGGCATACGAGCTGAAGTGGGTATGGATGTTGGGCGGAGCTCCTATGTCCTGGCAGACGCCTTTCCCCTCCTTTTTCTTTTTTTGGCAGAGATTTTTTCATCCACATTGATCGATGCGAATGAAGAAATCTGTGCCGTTCATTTTTTTCTTTCAGCCCAGAGGCTGAACGGAAAAAAAATATCTCATTACCCGTATGCTCAATATAAGGAGAATAGCAGAAACTCCTAATGCTGGGTATACATGTAATGATTGCGGAGACCCTCAAATGCCAGGGCAGAACAAACACCCCACAAATAACACCATTTTGGAAAGAAGACACCCCAAGGTATTCGCTGAGGGGCATATTGAGTCCATGAAAGATTGAAATTTTTGTCCCAAGTTAGCGGAAAGGGAGACTTTGTGAGAACAAAATCAAAAAAATCAATTTCCGCTAACTTGTGCCAAAAATTTTTTTTTTCAATGAACTCGCCATGCCCCTCATTGAATACCTTGGGGTGTCTTCTTTCCAAAATGGGGTCACATGTGGGGTATTTATACTGCCCTGGCATTTTAGGGGCCCCAAAGCGTGAGAAGAAGTCTGGTATCCAAATGTCTAAAAATGCCCTCCTAAAAGGAATTTGGGCCCCTTTGCCCACCTAGGCTGCAAAAAAGTGTCACACATCTGGTATCTCTGTATTCAGGAGAAGTTGAGGAATGTGTTTTGGGGTGTCATTTTACATATACCCATGCTGGGTGAGAGAAATATCTTGGTCAAATGCCAACTTTGTATAAAAAAATGGGAAAAGTTGTCTTTTGCCAAGATATTTCTCTCACCCAGCATGGGTATATGTAAAATGACACCACAAAACACATTCCCCACCTTCTCCTGAGTACGGAGATACCAGATGTGTGACACTTTTTTGCAGCCTAGGTGGGCAAAGGGGCCCACATTCCAAAGAGCACCTTTCGGATTTCACAGGTCATTTACCTACTTACCACACATTAGGGCCCCTGGAAAATGCCAGGGCAGTATAACTACCCCACAAGTGACCCCATTTTGGAAAGAAGACACCCCAAGGTATTCCGTGAGGGGATGGCAAGTTCCTCGAATTTTTTATTTTTTGTCACAAGTTAATGGAAAATTATGATTTTTTTTTTTTTTTTTCATACAAAGTCTCATATTCCACTAACTTGTGACAAAAACTAAAAACTTCCATGAACTCACTATGCCCATCAGCGAATACCTTGGGGTCTCTTCTTTCCAAAATGGGGTCACTTGTGGGTTAGTTATACTGCCCTGGCATTCTAGGGGCCCAAATGTGTGGTAAGGAGTTTGAAATCAAATTCTGTAAAAAATGACCTGTGAAATCCGAAAGGTGCTCTTTGGAATATGGGCCCCTTTGCCCACCTAGGCTGCAAAAAAGTGTCACACATCTGGTATCTCCGTACTTAGGAGAAGGTGGGGAATGTGTTTTGGGGTGTCATTTTACATATACCCATGCTAGGTGAGAGAAATATAACTACCCCACAAGTGACCCCATTTTGGAAAGAAGAGACCCCAAGGTATTCGCTGATGGGCATAGTGAGTTCATGGAAGTTTTTATTTTTTGTCACAAGTTAGTGGAATATGAGACTTTGTATGAAAAAAAAAATAAATAATCATTTTCCACTAACTTGTGACAAAAAATAAAAAATTCTAGGAACTCGCCATGCCCCTCACGGAATACCTTGGGGTGTCTTCTTTCCAAAATGGGGTCACTTGTGGGGTAGTTATACTGCCCTGGCATTCTAGGGGCCCAAATGTGTGGTAAGGAGTTTGAAATCAAATTCTGTAAAAAATGACCTGTGAAATCCGAAAGGTGCTCTTTGGAATATGGGCCCCTTTGCCCACCTAGGCTGCAAAAAAGTGTCACACATCTGGTATCTCTGTATTCAGGAGAAGTTGAGGAATGTGTTTTGGGGTGTCTTTTTACATATACCCATGCTGGGTGAGATAAATATCTTGGTCAAATGCCAACTTTGTATAAAAAAATGGGAAAAGTTGTCTTTTGCCAAGATATTTCTCTCACCCAGCATGGGTATATATAAAATGACACCCCAAAACACATTCCCCACCTTCTCCTGAATACGGAGATACCAGATGTGTGACACTTTTTTGCAGCCTAAGTGGGCAAAGGGGCCCATATTACAAAGAGCACCTTTCGGATTTCACAGGTCATTTTTTACAGAATTTGATTTCAAACTCCTTACCACACATTTGGGCCTCTAGAATGCCAGGGCAGTATAACTACCCCACAAGTGACCCCATTTTGGAAAGAAGAGACCCCAAGGTATTCGCTGATGGGCATAGTGAGTTCATAGAACTTTTTATTTTTTGTCACAAGTTAGTGGAATATGAGACTTTGTAAGAAAAAAAAAAAAAAAAAATCATCATTTTCCGCTAACTTGTGACAAAAAATAAAAAGTTCTATGAACTCACTATGCCCATCAGCGAATACCTTAGGGTGTCTACTTTCCGAAATGGGGTCATTTGTGGGGTGTTTGTACTGTCTGGGCATTGTAGAACCTCAGGAAACATGACAGGTGCTCAGAAAGTCAGAGCTGCTTCAAAAAGCGGAAATTCACATTTTTGTATCATAGTTTGTAAACGCTATAACTTTTACCCAAACCATTTTTTTTTTACCCAAACATTTTTTTTTTATCAAAGACATGTAGAACAATAAATTTAGAGCAAAATTTATATATGGATGTCGTTTTTTTTGCAAAATTTTACAACTGAAAGTGAAAAATGTCATTTTTTTGCAAAAAAATCGTTAAATTTCGATTAATAACAAAAAAAGTAAAAATGTCAGCAGCAATTAAATACCACCAAATGAAAGCTCTATTAGTGAGAAGAAAAGGAGGTAAAATTCATTTGGGTGGTAAGTTGCATGACCGAGCAATAAACGGTGAAAGTAGTGTAGGTCAGAAGTGTAAAAAGTGGCCTGGTCTTTCAGGGTGTTTAAGCACTGGGGGCTGAGGTGGTTAACAACAGTATTACAAACTGACACACACACAAAACAGAGGAGTGATCAGCACCTTTAGCCCTTTCTTCCGCAGACAAAGGATTCACCCTCCGCACTGGTTTGCTCAAATCTGACTATCACGTCTGACTAGTCAGCTGGGACTCCCCGCATGTCTTCCCCAAAACCAGGGGTCAGACGGGCTCCGTCGCGTCTTCCTGGGGTCAGGTCAGGTAGTCTCTGCAGTCTTCCCTTAGATCAATGAGTCATGTGGAACCACCGTCTTCCTAGGGTCAGGTCAGGTAGTCTCCGCAGTCTTCCCTTAGATCAATGAGTCATGTGGAACTACCATCTTCCTGGTCAGGTCAGCCGGAGTTCCTTTGTCCCACACCTCGGCGCTACAGCGCCCCCTTCCAAACCAGGAAAACATATACACACCAGAGTGATCTATAATTTCAGACTATTGGTTCAATAGACTCCAAGCTTTCAGCATTACAGCCGACTACTATACTTACATCAGTACCACCTCACAGCAGACTGAGCTATCTGAGCATGATGAAGTAAATAGCAGAAAGGCAGATAAGATAAAAAGTTTTCTCACCTTTCTTTGAGGTTGCAATCCTCTCCCCTCTGCCGTTCGTCAAGCTCAGGGGCCTGTCTTGTCAGCTGTTTGATGCTACATTCGCTCAGAGTCCCTTCGTGGTCGCCATTTTGATAAAGACGCCCTAAATTAGGGCATTTTAGATACACTCTGGTGTTTCGAATCAATGTACCCCCCCAGGGGTTAATATCCACGCGTGGCTGAGAGACTAGACGCTGACACATAGATGGTCAATGCAATCTCTAACTTTTATTACATGGGATAAGCCGTATATACATCTTTAGAAGAGGGCAGTCCTCACTGAGGCATAAAACATTGTGTCATTGGTCAAAAAGGAAGAAGAGATAAGAGAGAGAAGATAATACACCTGCATCTGCGCACTGGGCCCTACTTTGGAATGTGAACTGATGTAAACATCTGGTTACCATCGCCATTTTGTAATGGCTTCTATTCTAACAATAATACTGTATATGTCATATGTGACACTTCAAAGAGGTGCTTCTCTATAGGCAGTGAATAATATATATATCATCAAGCCATATGATTGGCTTATGCACTCCTTCACTCTATGGGACACCTGTAGAAAGATGAGAAATCAGACACTTCTCACAGCACAGCACTTTGCGCCCCCCTCTCTTCTACAGTCTTGAAACAAAGAGAGGGGTGGGAGGAAGGCACTTGGAAAAGAAAAAGTTAACTCATTACAGTCCTAGAGATACAAAATATACAGGGTGGGCCATTTATATGGATACACCTTAATAAAATGGGAATGGTTGGTGATATTAACTTCCTGTTTGTGGCACATTAGTATATGTGAGGGGGGAAACTTTTCAAGATGGGTGGTGACCATGGCGGCCATTTTGAAGTTGGACAGTTTGAATCCAACTTTTGTTTTTTCAATAAGAAGAGGGTCATGTGACACATCAAACTTATTGGGAATTTCATAAGAAAAACAATGGTGTGCTTGGTTTTAACGTAACTTTATTCTTTCATGAGTTATTTACAAGTTTCTGACCACTTATAAAATGTGTTCAATGTGCTGCCCATTGTGTTGGATTGTCAATGCAACCCTCTTCTCCCACTCTTCACACACTGATAGCAACACCGCAGGAGAAATGCTAGCACAGGCTTCCAGTATCCGTAGTTTCAGGTGCTGCACATCTCTTATCATCTGAAGGCAATCGTCTATGCTGTGAAGATACGAGATGTGCAGCACCTGAAACTACGGATACTGGAAGCCTGTGCTAGTATTTCTCCTGTGGTGTTGCTATCAGTGTGTGAAGAGTGGGAGAAGAGGGTTGCCTCTTTTATTCACAAACCAAAAGCATAGTACTGCCCACAGGGTTTTGAAATACAACCAATCAATATATTACAACACATCCCCACAATGCATCATGGTTTCCTCCTCTCTGCCCTAGAGACACCCGCGGAGCAATTCAATTATCTCTCAGGACAAAGGGGAATGGCCAATACACACGTGGGGACAATGGAACAGACATCACTTACTCAAACATACAATGTCCCACCCTTTACAATACACATAGACATTTAACACATTCCCAGACAGCTCAAGTCTGAGTGCATATTATTAGGTGAATGGCACTCAGACAACATGAATACAATAAAATGAGCTAACTGGGTACCCTCACATGGCGGTTTTCATGCAGCCAGCATAGGAACGTTACAGTCCACCTGAACCATATTACACAAAACATATATACGCTTGGTTTTTTAAAGTGGCATACACATATGCAATAACATCGTACATACAGGATTGACAATATACAGTGGCTGGGTTTGCCACAATGCTCCCCCAGAACCAAGCCGGCATACCCAGTTTGATCCTAACGGATCGGCTTGGGGATGTCCGGAGGAGTACTCAGAGTGGTTAGGTGGTGCTGTGGTGCGAGCCCGGATAAGCTTCATGGCTGATGGACTGGGGAACAAAAGCTGAAGTCAGCTCCCCCAGGTTGTTGCCCAAAATAACGTCTGCGGGTAAGTCCTGCATCAGGCCCACCTCCACATTCCCATTCCCCGCTCCCCAATTCAGGTGGACTTTGGCCGTGGGGATCTTGTAGATCGCTCCCCCTGCTACACGCACTGCTACACCCTCCCCCGTGAGGTTGCCTTTGGGTACTAGGTGGTTGCGGACCAGCGTTATAGTAGCCCCAGAGTCTCGTAACCCCTGTACTTTCTCCCCTCCACCTGTACCTCTTGTCGGTGCCCTTGGCGGTTGTCAGAGGCGGCTTGGATAGGGTTCACCTCATGTAGTGTGCCCAGGGGTTCCTCGGTGGAAGCTAGGACCTCGGGTACTCTGTAGGGTTCCGCTTGGGCACAATGAACCGCTGCCCGGTTGTTGGGTACCGGGGGGTTCCAGCTGGGCCGTGGTCGGTTGCGGGGACAGTCCCGCTGCATATGTCCCTGTTGGTTACAGGTGTGGCATCGTATCGGGGGGCGAGCTTGATACCTGGGGGTGTAGGTGTTATTGCTTACCCCCGGGCGTGCTGGAACGGCTGTGTTTACGGTTGGTACTGGTGTGGTAGATCCATAGGTTGGTTTCGATTGAGTGCGCTGTTCCCTCCTGGTATCCTGGAACTCATCTGCTAGCTTGGCTGCGTCTTGTAGGGTGCGTGGCTTCCGATCCCGCACCCAATTCTGCAGGTGCGCGGGTATCCCGTCAAAGAACTGCTCCATTACAATGAGTTGGAACAGGTCTTCCAGGGTGTTAACTTGGGTGGCCTCCAACCACCCCTTTGCCGCTCGTTGTAGGCGGTGTGCCCATTCTGTGTGAGTGTCTCTGGCGAGCTTTTTAATGTCTCTGAACTTTAGTCGGTAGGCCTCGGAGGTAATCGCATACCTAGTTAAAATGGCCTGTTTTACCTTGGCATAGTTTGTACTGTCGTCATCAGGTACGGCACGATATGCCTCTGCGGCGCGACCAGATAGTCTCCCTGCCAGTAGGGGTACCCGATCCTCCGCACTGATATTGTGCAACTGGCATAACCGTTCAAAATCCTGCAGGTAGTCATCTACCTCACCCTCCGCTTCCTAATAGCTCCTAAAAGCTTGGTAGGGAATTTTAGCTTTCCCTGGCAGGATGTTAACAGGCGTCGTGGCTCTTTCTCCAGTCTGCTGGTTCATCTGCGACCTCCGAAGCATGATGTATTCCTGCACATCTCCAAAAACTCTGTCAGCCATCTGGTCATATAGCGCTGGTAGAAGTAGAGCCATCCTGCTCCTGTATTCCTTCTCAAATTCTGTTGGCTCCTCCTCCCTTGGAGGTGCTGCAGCAGCCGCGGCTCTGTCTCCTTCCATTAGCTCTGCTATTAATATAACCTTTGTCTTGTTGCTGGCTACTGTTCCCCTTGCCTCCAGTAACTCTTTCAAAGTACTTCGTTTCAAAAGTGCATAATTCGTGCCCATTCACCGGCCGTTCGTGAGTTTCCACGTGTTCCCGGGTTCCGTTTTCAACCAAATGAGTAAACTCACGAATTGCTGCTTCCTTTCTTCTATTCGCTAGAATTCTGCCGAAAGTTGCTTTGCTGGGTAGTTGAAATCCCGTTGCTTGCCACCAATTGTAGCGGAGGGGTAGCACGATCCACAAGGTCTCCGCTGGTAGACAGGAAAAGCAGGCAATGATCCAAATAGGCCGGTACAGCATACAATCCTTCCCTCCCAAGAACTGTAACGGAACCCGACCGGGTACCTCCGTCGATAGTGCTTCCAGAGGACTCCAAGCACTCCACTTGACCCCGTCAGCACTGCAGACCCCACGAACCGCCGAAGCTTGGTGGAGGTCTCGCCGTCTCCTACCCACCATGGACCTATGACAAGGCTCCAGTGGGTGAACCTCTCCTAAATCCAGAGACAGGAACCAGGAGCAAGCTCTTACAAGAGCTAGGAGTTATAGCCAGGGGGGTATACAGCGTATAGCAATCCCCATACACATGAGACGAGGCTCTATGTTGAGTGTAAAACAGGAACTGCCTGTACTTCACGTACAGCCTCTTTTATTCACAAACCAAAAACATAGTACTGCCCACAGGGTTTTGAAATACAACCAATCAATATATTACAACACATCCCCACAATGCATCATGGTTTCCTCCTCTCTGCCCTGGAGACACCCGAGGAGCAATTCAATTATCTCTCAGGACAAAGGGAATCACCAATACACATGTGGGGACAATGGAACAGACATCACTTACTCAAACATACAATGTCCCACCCTTTACAATACACATAGACATTTAACACATTCCCAGACAGCTCAAGTCTGAGTGCATATTATTAGGTAAATGGCACTCAGACAACATGAATACAATACAATTAGCCATCTGGGTCCCCTCACATAACATACAATTGCCTGAATGCTGGCGGTTTTCATGCAGCCAGCATAGGAACGTTACAGCCTACCTGAACCATATTACACAAAACATATATACGCTTGGTTCTTTAAAGTGGCATACACATATGCAATAACATCGTACATACAGGAATGACAATATACAGTGGCTGGGTTTGCCACAGCCGGGTAAAGTCCAGTCAGTTCAGGTGTTCAGTACCTGGAGGACGGAGGAGACCGAGAGGCTGAGGTGCCCGGGGAGGGGCAGGTACGGGGCCTGAGGGGTAGGTTTATGGGGTACAGGGGGTATATAGTGGGGTGTATAGGGCACAGGGATATATAGCAAGGTGTGTAGGGCACAGGGTTATATAGTGGGGTGTGTAGGGCACAGGGGTATACAGTGGGGTGTGTAGGGCACAGGGGTATATAGCGGGGTGTGTAGGACACAGGGGTATATAGCGAGGTGTGTAGGACACAGGGGTATATAGTGGGGTGTGTAGGGCACAGGGGTATATAGTGGGGTGTGTAGGACACAGGGGTATATAGTGAGGTGTGTAGGACACAGGGGTATATAGCGAGGTGTGTAGGGCACAGGGGTATATAGTGAGATGTGTAGGACACAGGGGTATATAGTGGGGTGTGTAGGACACAGGGGTATATAGTGGGGTGTGTAGGGCACATGGGTATATAGCGAGGTGTGTAGGGCACAGGGGTATATAGCGGGGTATATAGGACGCAGGGGTATATAGTGGGGTGTGTAGGGCACAGGGGTATACAGTGGGGTGTGTAGGGCACAGGGGTATATAGTGAGGTGTGTAGGGTACAGGGGTATATAGTGGGGTGTGTAGGGCACAGGGGTATATAGTGGGGTATATAGGACACAGGGGTATATAGTGGGGTGTGTAGGGCACAGGGGTATATAGCGGGGTGTGTAGGGCACAGGGGTATATAGTGGGGTGTGTAGGGCACAGGGGTATATAGCGGGGTGTGTAGGGCACAGGGGTATATAGCGGGGTGTGTAGAGCACAGGGGTATATAGCGAGGTGAGTAGGGCACAGGGGTATATAGCGAGGTGTGTAGGGCACAGGGGTATATAGTGAGGTGTGTAGGACACAGGGGTATATAGCGAGGTGTGTAGGGCACAGGGGTATACAGTGGGGTGTGCAGGCCACAGGGGTATACAGTGGGGTGTGTAGGGCACAGGGGTATATAGCGGGGTATATAGGGCACAGGGGTATATAGCGGGGTATATAGGGCACAGGGGTATATAGTGAGGTGTGTAGGGCACAGGGATATATAGCGGGATATATAGGGCACAGGGGTATATAGTGGGTGATGAGGGCTCGGGTGAGATAGTAGAGGGGCACAGTTGGTGTCTGGTGGCAGAGGGCTCAGTCCTGCATCCCCCCCAGTTGGCACCCAGCTCTTGCCATGCGGCTGACCCTACACAAGAAGAAGATCGCCGCCCTGCTGCTGCTCCTGGCCCTCGGCACCTGGCTGCTGCTCACATCTTCCCGCCTGGATGACCCGTCGCCCACAGAGCCGCCCAGCGAGAAGGATCCCTCCGGCTTCCAGCTGCCAAGTGGCGCTCCGCTACAGAGGAGACTGGCAGCCTACCGCAACAACCTCCGGCAGCCGATGCGCAATGCAGAGCGGTTTCCCGGTCCCCATGAGCTGGTGCTGGTGGTGCAGGTCCGAGGAGGGCCGGGCAGAGGGTCCCGGCTGCAGCTGCTGGCTGAGTCTCTGCAGATCGCTGGCCCGGGTGCCACTAGCCGCCTACTACTGGTGCTGAGCATGCAGCAGCCGTGCCCGGAGGCTGCCCGCTCCATGACGTCCATAAACTTCTTCCGGGTGCTGCCAGTCTACTTCCCATACAGCCTGAGCTTCTATCCAGATGAGTTTCCTGGCAGCGACCCTGCCGACTGCCCACAGGATATACCCAAGGAGTCTGCCCTTCTCAAAGGCTGCAGCAATGCCAAGTACCCGGACAGCCTACACATGTATCGCCTCCCTGATGTCCAGGTCCATTAAGAGAATGGGCCAATGCTCCACGAGAATCCATATTGTACGGTCAGCACAACCATCAAATGTGGCAATTAACCTGATTTTTTTTATCATCTCCAGCTTTCTCTTTTGGTACCAATAGGTTTGAACGGGCTGTCGTGGCAGCCCTGTGGGAAGCATTTCTAACTATATCACCCTCTGCTACTAAACCTAGCTCTAAGGTCATCAGCTTGTCAGCTCCCTTGCGTTTCCCCTGATGCGAAACGTGCATGTAGGGATAAGGCAGGAGAGGGCCTACTAGGGCGCACAATTCCAGGGTTAGGTTCCTGTAGCACCTGGTCGTGGGGGTCCGTGACTAGGTGATCAGGGTTTAGTGTAGGACCTTGCAGGGCAATCCAGGGCAAGGTAGCCAGCTTCCCTAACCCTTCCTTGTCATCCTCTTTAGCCTCGGACGACATCTACCATTGCGAGGCCACTGGTGGACAAGGATCGTTTCTACTGGAGCGGTAGGACCAATGGTTAGACTTGAAGTGCCGCCGAGCACTGTACGGTTATATCTTAATTACTCTTGGCCACTAAGTGTTATAATGTATCTAGGACCTCCTACTAATACTCCATAGATGTATTGAGTTTATATCTTAGTATCTTATTATTGGGACCTATTTTTCTATCTGCAGATCTATTAAAAGTTAAGTCTTAGACTGATCATCTTCCAAATTGTTCCATCAATTGTTAACTTTTATTTTGTGAAACAGATGCCCTCTTCTCTTCTGAGCAGGGGGTGCCTGGGGTTCTCCCATTGACTTCTATTGTGCATGGTAGAGCATACCGATGTGTTCAGCCAGTGCACCCGAGCACTTTGGTACTCGATCAACGCTAGCAGTTACCTCTTGCCCCCGATATGTGGTGTGGAAGCCGATGTCTCTGCCCCAAGGTGATTCTCATCTGCTATTTATTCAGGGACATCTGGACTTCAGTAGTCTGAAATACACCCTGTTTATCATAAATGTCTCTAGCGGCTCCACTGTCCCTCATGCTTTACACTTCAGCTCTGCAGTGTATAAGTACAGACAGTAGTAGAACACTGCTGTAACGGATCCGCTTCCGTTAATGGACGCTTCCTAGCTTGCGCCGAGGACCACAAGCACCGCACTGGACACCACAAGCACCGCAGACTCCACAACCGCCGTAGCTTAACTGCAGCCGCTCCGTCTTCCTTCCACCCTGAATGAACCTCCAGCATTCAGGACCGTGTGGGAAAGATCTCTCCTCCAGGGAATATGCAGAGCATAGCAATCCCCAGCGTGATGCAGCAATTCCCTCCAATAACGAGACGAGGCTGCGTTTTGAAGGGTTAGAAAAACATGAACTGAGCATGAACTCTTTATTGAGGGCTACCCGCCCGTATTTATGCAGGTCCCCACAATGCATCATGGTCTCCTCCTCTCTGCCTGGAGACACCCGAAGTGCAATTCAATTATCTCCTAGGACAAAGGGAGATCACCAATACACATGCGGGAACAATAGGAGAGGAATCCCCACCCGAATACACAAAATCCTCCTTTCTGTCTGGGATATAATTATGGATTAACATAACTATCACAGACAGTAAAAATACAGTTTTTAAACATACACTGTAACTTTAAAACCATACATTCCATCTCCATAAAAATTACATATTTAAACTCAGCTTACATCAAGCATAAACACTTCCAAAAATCACACAAATCCCTCCAGCGGATCAAAAGTTTAGTGGAAGTCCTTTATGACCGACCGCAAGCACAATTTCCTGCCCAAAACACTTCCATAGATTTGGGCTGTGCGGTCGGTCAATTTCATGCAGAAAAAGGACATCTTCGAACGGGACTTAGTCTCTGGAGCTGAAAGTTCAGTATGGAAGAAGGTAAGAGTCAGCGGCGTTCGTGTATCTGTGCATCCGATTCCAGCTCCACAGAATCCCCAGCTCCACAGAAACACCGCTGACCGCGTTCGGTCCCATCAACAGTCCAGACATGCGGCACAGTTCTGTCACACTGTTCCGGAAGGGCAACATGTCCCGGGGCCATAGTCGTAGGGCAGGAGGCTAGCCATAAGTCCTCTACAATGCCCAGTGGCAAATGGCAGTTTGTCACACATCTCCCCTTTGGGGGGAAGACTAACCAGGCACCTGACCTTCTGTCGGTCAGTGCCTCCGTTAGTCGATCCACCAACTCACAGTAACCAGATGCCCGAGTAGCCCACCCACAACAAACAGGTACAAGGGTGACCCACCCACAAGAAACAGTTACTGCACCTGGGTATTTTTCTGTGGTGATGGGGCAACATGCCGTGGGGACTTGAGGGAGGGCAGAGGCTGACTGCACTCTGCCCAGCTGCCAGCTCTTCTGCTGGGGTGCTGAGACCATAGTCCGGCTCAGTAGCCAGAGGAACATGGGAGTCAGCAGGGGTTAACATTGCCTCTGTTAACCCTGAGGCCACGTTAGGAGTTAACTGGGGAGGGGAATTTGTACTTACCCCCTCCTCCTGTTGTCCTGGTGAGGGTAGTGGGGGATTTGGACAGGCTGTCCAGCATCCCGGTAGGTCAGGCGCAGAGACCACGGTCCCATCTGCGCCGTCTGGGCGATTGGTGTCTCCCCTTGTTATGGTAAGCTGCCGCTGGGGAGAGAGGGTCCTTCGCTCCTCTCCCTGAAACACAGGCTGCCGCTGGGGAGGAAGGACGACACCTTCAGCTCCCTGGGGTACACACTGCCGCTGGGGGGGAAGGAGGACACCTTCAGCTCCCTGGGGTTCACACTGCCGTTGGGGGGGAAGGACGACACCTTCGGCCCCCTGGGGTACACACTGCCGCTGGGGAGGAAGGACGCCACCTTCAGCTCCCTGGGGTTCACACTGCCGCTGGGGGGGAAGGACGACACCTTCGGCCCCCTGGGGTACACACTGCCGCTGGTGGGGAAGTACGTCACCTTCAGCTCCCTAGGGTTCACACTGCCGCTGGGGGGGAAGGACGACACCTTCGGCCCCCTGGGGTACACACTGCCGCTGGGGGGGAAGGACGACACCTTCGGCCCTCTGGGGTTCACACTGCCGCTGGGGGGGAAGGACGACACCTTCGGCCCCCTGTAACTCACGTTTTTGCTGGGGCGCAGGGACGGAATACTTCGCTATCTCTGCCCGATATTCTGCTTCCTGCTGCAGATACTCCGCCAGTTATCTCCTCACTTCCGGTACAATTTCCTCTGTTAGGTGGGGCCCGTAGATAGCCAACCGCCTCTTCAGCATAGCGTCAAACCGTACGTGACTATACCAATAGTCCAGTTTTGCTTGGTGTTCCCAGGATGCTGCTCCTCGCACTAGGGAAGCCATCCCACTGCTGCCACCAATGTAACGGATCCGCTTCCGTTAATGGACGCTTCCTAGCTTGCGCCGAGGACCACAAGCACCGCACTGGACACCACAAGCACCACAGACTCCACAACCGCCGTAGCTTAACTGGAGCCGCGCCGTCTTCCTTCCACCCTGAACGAACCTCCAGCATTCAGGACCGTGTGGGAAAGATCTCTCCTCCAGGGAATATGCAGAGCATAGCAATCCCCAGCGTGATGCAGCAATTCCCTCCAATAACGAGACGAGGCTGCGTTTTGAAGGGTTAGAAAAACATGAACTGAGCATGAACTCTTTATTGAGGGCTACCCGCCCGTATTTATGCAGGTCCCCACAATGCATCATGGTCTCCTCCTCTCTGCCTGGAGACACCCGAAGTGCAATTCAATTATCTCCTAGGACAAAGGGAGATCACCAATACACATGCGGGAACAATAGGAGAGGAATCCCCACCCGAATACACAAAATCCTCCCTTCTGTCTGGGATATAATTATGGATTAACATAACTATCACAGACAGTAAAAATACAGTTTTTAAACATACACTGTAACTTTAAAACCATACATTCCATCTCCATAAAAATTACATATTTAAACTCAGCATACATCAAACATAAACACTTCCAAAAATCACACAAATCCCTCCAGCGGATCAAAAGTTTAGTGGAAGTCCTTTATGACCGACCGCAAGCACAATTTCCTGCCCAAAACACTTCCATAGATTTGGGCTGTGCGGTCGGTCAATTTCATGCAGAAAAAGGACATCTTCGAACGGGACTTAGTCTCTGGAGCTGAAAGTTCAGTATGGAAGAAGGTAAGAGTCAGCGGCGTTCGTGTATCTGTGCATCCGATTCCAGCTCCACAGAATACCCAGCTCCACAGAAACACCGCTGACCGCGTTCGGTCCCACCAACAGTCCAGACATGCGGCACAGTTCTGTCACACTGTTCCGGAAGGGCAACATGTCCCGGGGCCATAGTCGTAGGGCAGGAGGCTAGCCATAAGTCCTCTACAATGCCCAGTGGCAAATGGCAGTTTGTCACAACTGCATGGATAGATTTTATAACAAAGATTATAATCTACAAGTAAGTGAACCACCAGTTAGAAAACGAGGGCATTACTGTACATGGTCTGGGGGGGGGAGGAGCCTGAATAAAGAGGAGGAGCCTGAAGAACTGATATAAATGCCTCTGGCAGGGCGATGCATGTAGGGTGTGTATGGGGCCCTGGCAGTTGTTTATGAAAATACATCTTGGCCGGCCGTGTTACCTCAGTGCAGTGGAGATAAGCGACCCTTGGATCTTCTGATCTCCAGGAACAAACAAAAGCAACAGACAGGAGAACTCCCAACTGATCCTGCTTTCTTCCCAAAGACAAAGCCTGTCCTTACCTAACAATCCTATCATTGCATGACGATTGGGGGGTGGACTACAGTCTTGGGCCTAGCTGCAGAGGTGGTAGGTGCACCTGGTGCCTGAGGGAGCCCAAAAGACCACCAATATTACTAATGTCAACTGGTTAGCACTAGGTGAAGGGGATTATTTGCATGGCACCGAGCGTTGTGAAGGAACAGCACCACTCCTGTGTGGGCGCTATGAAGGGACGCCACCCTTCCTGTGTGGGTGCTGTGAAGGAACGCCACCCTCCTGTGTGGGCGCTATGAAGGGATGCCACCCTTCCTGTGTGGGTGCTGTGAAGGAACAGTGCCACTCCTGTGTGGGCGCTATGAAGGGATGCCACCCTTCCTGTGTGGGTGCTGTGAAGGAACAGTATCACTCCTGTGTGGGCGCTATGAAGGGACGCCACCCTTCCTGTGTGGGTGCTGTGAAGGAACGTCACCCTCCTGTGTGGGCGCTGTGAAGTAATGGAACGCCTCCTGTGTGGGCGATATGAAGGAACAGTGCCACTCCTGTGTGGGCACTGTGAAGGAAAGGCATCCCTCCTGTGTGAGTGCTGAGAAGGGACGCCACCACTCCTGCGCCCCCCTCCTGTGTGGGCGCTGTGAAGTAATGGCACCCCTCCTGTGTGGGCACTGTGAAGGAAAGGCACCCCTCCTGTGTGAGTGCTGAGAAGGGACGCCACCACTCCTGCGCCCCCCTCCTGTGTGGGCGCTGTGAGGTAATGGCACCCCTCCTGTGTGAGTGCTGAGAAGGAATAGCACCCGTCCTATGTGGGCACTGTGATGTACTCCCTGCATTAAGCAGCCTAATAGCCCTTCCCCTCCTAGACACCAGCAGGAGCGAAATCTGGCAGAATAGAACTTCATATTTATGCTACTCCTTATGTGAAAAGCTTCACATAAAGGGAACCTGTCATATAGAGCAGGAGGAGCTGAGCAGATTGATATAAAGTCATGTCCGAAAAGATTAGTAAAACTTGTAATTTATTCATTTAAATTCCTGCTCATTCTGGGTTTTGAAGTTCCGGAGGCGGTCCTATCAGTGATTGACAGCCTTCCGTTAATCGCTGATAGGACCGCCTCCTGATCTTCAAAGCCCAGAATAAGGAGGAATTTAAATGAATAAAATACAGGTTATACTGAATCTATTCCCACCAATCTATCAGTCTGCTCAGCTCCCCCTGCTCTATAACATGCTGCCTCAGCCCCCCTGCTCTATAATGTGCTGCCTCAACTTTCCCTGCTCTATAATAGGCTGCATCTGCTGCATAAAATGCTGCCTCCGCTCCCCCTGCTCTATAACATGCTGCCTCCGCTCTCCCTGCTCTATAACATGCTGCCTCCGCTCCCCCTGCTCTATAACATGCTGCCTCAGCTCCCCCTGCTCTATAACATGCTGCCTCTGCTCAGCCTGCTCTATAACATGCTGCCTCTGCTCCCCCTGCTCTATAACATGCTGCCTCAGCTCCTCCTGCTCTATAACATGCTGCCTCAGCTCCCCCTGCTCTATAACATGCCGCCTCAGCTCCCCCTGCTCTATAACATGCTGCCTCCGCTCAGCCTGCTCTTTAACATGCTGCCTCTGCTCCCCCTGCTCTATAACATGCTGCCTCAGCTCCTCCTGCTCTATAACATGCTGCCTCCGCTCCCCCTGCTCTATAACATGCTGCCTCCGCTCCCCCTGCTCTATAACATGCTGCCTCTGCTTTCCCTGCTCTATAACATGCTGCCTCCGCTCCCCCTGCTCTATAACATGCTACCTCAGCTCCCCCTGCTCTATAACATGCCGCCTCAGCTCCCCCTGCTCTATAACATGCTGCCTCCGCTCAGCCTGCTCTATAACATGCTGCCTCTGCTCCCCCTGCTCTATAACATGCTGCCTCAGCTCCTCCTGCTCTATAACATGCTGCCTCCGCTCCCCCTGCTCTGTAACATGCTGCCTCCGCTCCCCCTGCTCTATAACATGCTGCCTCCGCTCCTCCTGCTCTATAACATGCTGCCTCCGCTCCCCCTGCTCTATAACATGCTACCTCAGCTCCCCCTGCTCTATAACATGCTGCCTCCGCTCCCCCTGCTCTATAACATGCTGCATCCGCTCCCCCTGCTCTATAACATGCTGCCTCCGCTCTCCCTGCTCTATAACATGCTGCCTCAGCTCTCCCTGCTCTATAACATGCTGCCTCCGCTCCCCCTGCTCTATAACATGCTGTCTCCGCTCCCCCTGCTCTATAACATGCTGCCTCTGCTCCGCCTGCTCTATAACATGCTGCCTCAGCTCTCCCTGCTCTATAACATGCTGCCTCCGCTCCCCCTGCTCTATAACATGCTGCCTCCGCTCCCCCTGCTCTATAACATGCTGCCTCCGCTCCTCCTGCTCTATAACATGCTGCCTCTGCTCCCCCTGCTCTATAACATGCTGCCTCCGCTCCCCCTGCTCTATAACATGTTGCCTCCGCTCCCCCTGCTCTATAACATGTTGCCTCCGCTCCCCCTGCTCTATAACATGCTGCCTCCGCTCCCCCTGCTCTGTAACATGCTGCCTCCGCTCCCCCTGCTCTATAACATGCTGCCTCCGCTCCTCCTGCTCTATAACATGCTGCCTCCGCTCCCCCTGCTCTATAACATGCTACCTCAGCTCCCCCTGCTCTATAACATGCTGCCTCCGCTCCCCCTGCTCTATAACATGCTGCATCCGCTCCCCCTGCTCTATAACATGCTGCCTCCGCTCTCCCTGCTCTATAACATGCTGCCTCAGCTCTCCCTGCTCTATAACATGCTGCCTCCGCTCCCCCTGCTCTATAACATGCTGCCTCCGCTCCCCCTGCTCTATAACATGCTGCCTTCGCTCCCCCTGCTCTATAACATGCTGCCTCTGCTCCCCCTGCTCTATAACATGCTGCCTCTGCTCCGCCTGCTCTATAACATGCTGCCTCAGCTCTCCCTGCTCTATAACATGCTGCCTCCGCTCCCCCTGCTCTATAACATGCTGCCTCCGCTCCCCCTGCTCTATAACATGCTGCCTTCGCTCCCCCTGCTCTATAACATGCTGCCTCTGCTCCCCCTGCTCTATAACATGCTGCCTCTGCTCCCCCTGCTCTATAACATGCTGCCTCTGCTCCCCCTGCTCTATAACATGCTGCCTCAGCTCTTCCTGCTCTATAACATGCTGCCTCTGCTCCCCCTGCTCTATAACATGCTGCCTCCGCTCCCCCTGCTCTATAACATGTTGCCTCCGCTCCCCCTGCTCTATAACATGCTGCTTCCGCTCCCCCTGCTCTATAACATGCTGCCTCCGCTCCCCCTGTTCTATAACATGCTGCCTCCGCTCCTCCTGCTCTATAACATGCTGCCTCCGCTCCCCCTGCTTTATAACATGCTACCTCAGCTCCCCCTGCTCTATAACATGCTGCCTCCGCTCCCCCTGCTCTATAACATGCTGCCTCCGCTCTCCCTGCTCTATAACATGCTGCCTCAGCTCTCCCTGCTCTATAACATGCTGCCTCCGCTCCCCCTGCTCTATAACATGCTGCCTCCGCTCCCCCTGCTCTATAACATGCTGCCTTCGCTCCCCCTGCTCTATAACATGCTGCCTCTGCTCCCCCTGCTCTATAACATGCTGCCTCTGCTCCCCCTGCTCTATAACATGCTGCCTCTGCTCTCCCTGCTCTATAACATGCTGCCTCTGCTCCCCCTGCTCTATAACATGCTTTAAATATGGCGCCTGCTCATAATAACATTGAAAGCATACATTTACATGTGCCCATGGCATCTGGGAGGTAAAATACTGGGAGGGAGGATCAGGGGAGCTGGATGCAGTGTGTAGCAGCCTAGGTCCTCCTGAGTGACACAAGGCTGCTACACATTAGTTACTATGGAGTCCTTGCCTGTGGCTTTATTCACAGGTCCATGGAACACGTTCCATGAGATACCGGACTGGCATCCTGCTTAGTGCAGGAGCGCACAGCGTCATTGGTTGCTATGACGCCATGCGCTTTGTGCCGCCGCAGTACAGTAATACACTCGGATAGATCATACGAGTGTATTACTGTCCGAACTATAAAGCAAATGCTTTATATAAACGAAATGATCGAAGGAAATTTTTTAAAGGGAATTGATCCTAGGGGTGGACATATAAAACACCTCAGAAAGAGTTTGGCATTAATTTAATTATATTGTGCAATCAGTAAAACATGGTACAAAAATATAAATGATTTATTATACAATAACTTAAAATACAATCAAAGCTTAATCAGTATAAAATTCAATAATATGCAATAACACGCAGTGATATGCAGTGCCCTAAATTCGCCACTAGATGGCACTAACACAAAAACCTGCGTTCCATATTACCTCTCAAACATAAAATCTAATACAACCGTCTCAACCACAATTATGCGATATACTATCAGTTGATTATTGAAAGAAAAGGCAGCTCTCACCTGTGTCTCCTTGCCACGAGCACAGACCTAGCGCCTGGATTGCACTATTAGTAGAAAACTCCAAAAAAACTTTGCAAGTCCAGCTTCAGTATGCAAGGTAAGAAAACTTTATTCCAGCGGTTTTAAAATTTCCAATTCACGGATATCCGTGTATTGGAAGTTTTAAAACCGCTGGAATAAAGTTTTCTTACCTTGCATACTGAAGCTGGACTTGCAAAGTTTTTTTTGGAGTTATCAGTTGATTATACACAGAAACGTAATAGTGATAAGCATTGATACGAACCCTTGCTCTGCTCAAACTATGACCAATCTCGAATATCGGGTAGTATTGCTACACAACTTATAAATTATCAGGCCTGATATTACTATGGAATTTGAATATTCCAATCAGAGAGTTTCTCCAATATATATCAATATTAGATCTTTTATTCAGTAATATGCATCTTTACTGAATAGTGATAATATTGATGTAGCACTTTTAACATTATACATCCGCACTAATGCGGGGAGTTACTAAATATCAAGCCAAATAATTCAATCAATACTACACATATTAAAGTTATACTTTACCTGAGAATGCAGATGATATGCAGATTCTAAGGGAAGTCAGCTCTAAAGTCCATTCTGATCATTGGGATTTTCCTTCTGGGGTCTCTCTTTTCTTTCTTTGTTTCTTAGTGTTCTCTTTCTTTTTCGTCTCTGGCTTATCCCGATCCGCAGAGTTGTCATAGCCGCAGGATTGGGGTACAACCCTAGCACGATATCCGGGCACTCCTTTCATATAGGGGACGCTTCCACAGCATCTAGTCATTAGGTACCGGCGCACGTCATCCGCAAGATGGGTCGTTGGCGGTCGTCCTGCTTCGCAAGGTACATTCCAAATCCATGGGCTGAGATCTCCAGAGCCTTTTGTTCTTTGGCATTATACCTTGCAATGTGCCAGTTCTCTTTTTGCCCACTTATTCAGGCCGTACCTCGTCACTGGCGCCGGGCACACTCCAGCCAGTTAGGTCAGGATAGTACGTAGGCATGCCTATTCTGTTCCTCGCTCAGCTCCTCCCACAAATGTATCTAAGCTATATGACAGCTATACGTATCTAAGCTATATGAGAGCTTTACGTATCTAAGCTATATGAGAGCTATATGTATCTAAGCTATATGACAGCTATATGTATCTAAGCTGTATGACAGCTATATGTATCTAAGCTATATGACAGCTATATGTATCTAAGCTATATGACAGCTATATGTATCTAAGCTATATGACCGCTATATGTCTCTAAGCTATATGACAGCTATACGTATCTAAGCTATATGAGAGCTATACGTATCTAAGCTATATGAGAGCTATATGTATCTAAGCTATATGACAGCTATATTTATCTAAGCTGTATGACAGCTATATGTATCTAAGCTATATGACAGCTATATGTATCTAAGCTATATGACAGCTATATGTATCTGAGCTATATGACAGCTATATGTATCTAAGCTATGACACCTACAGTAGGTGTCATAGCTTAGATACATATAGCTATCATATAGCTTAGATACATATAGCTATCATATAGCTCAGATACATATAGCTGTCATATAGCTTAGATACATATAGCTGTCATGGGCAGCACGGTGGCTCAGTGGCACGTCCTCTCCGGGCAGCACGGTGGCTCAGTGGTTAGCACTGGTGCTTTGCAGCGCTGGGGTCCTCGGTTCAAATCCGACCAAGAGCAACATCTGCATGGAGTTTGTATCTTCTCCCTGTGTTTCCATGGGTTTCCTCCGGGTTCTCCGGTTTCCCCCCACACTCCAAAGACAGACTGATAGGGGCCTTAGATTGTGAGTCCCATTGGGGACAGTTGGATGCTAATGTCTGTAAAGCGCTGCAGAATATAGTAGCGCTATATAAGTGCATAAAATAAAACAAATAAATATAACCTAGATAGGAGGAGGGAGCGGGCACACTTATCTTGAATATTTCCGCCCCGCTGCCGCTGCACGGTCCCTCACAGGAGGACCCGAGGAGGGAGAGGGGGCGGGCACACAGGCTCTGACGTCTCGTGTACAGAGCCGGGCCAGGGAGAAGGCGGAGCCTGGTGGATGACGTCAGGGGTCACGTGACCCACATCGGCCGTTCAGAAATCCTGCAAAATAAATAATGTGAGTGAATTACAAATGTATTTTTAATAACCTTATGTCACCATAACATATATAGATATAACTCGGATAACCCCTTCTTAGCTGTGTTTGTCCTTTCCCTGGCCTCTACCTAGTACTGTCAGCAGTTTAGCATAGTCAGAACTCCTGACAGGTTCCCTCAGCCTGACCATCACTCTATGCTATCGCAGTGGTGTGGCTGCTCGGCGTCGGACATTGCTCTTATCTATGCGCGGCTCCTCTGGGTTTCTTCCACGTTCTGCCCTTGTAAATATACAAAGAAGAGTCTAAAATTAGAGGGCACGTAAAACCCGAAATATATTGCTACAAATCAGTGTAAGGGTCCATTCACACGTCCGTATGTGTTTTGCAGATCCGCAAAACACGGACACCGGCAATGTGCGTTCCCCATTTTGCGGACCGCACATCGCCGGCACTCTCATAGAAAATGCAATTTCTTGTCCGCAATTGCAGACAAGAATAGGACATGTTCTATTTTTTTGCGGAACGGAAGTGCGGACCCGCAAATGCAAATGCGGACAGCACATTCCGGCCCCATTGAAAATGAATGGGTTCGCACCTGTTCCGCAAAATTGCGAAACGGATGCGGACCCATTTTGCGGACGTGTGAATGAACCCTGAAAAGGATATTTACTAGATACCATAAATGTGGAGGACGCTCCCGGAGTAAGGGTGAGGTGGAGCACGCTGCGGACTGGTCACAGCCGTGTGGAGGTGTATGCACAGCACTTACATTTATGGTATTTAGCACGTTCTTTCTCAGGTGTGTCAGTACACACTCATTTTTTTGCATTACATTCAGGTTTTGAATGCTGTGTTATTAAGCCATGACTTGGCCTGCACTGCACTCTGTACTCCTGTGATTGCACTGAATCATGGCCGTCATCTCCTCCGCCAACTAATTGCTTTAATGTGTCTTCTTGTCACGTATGTGTCATGGCGGCCGTGTACTGCACGTGGAGGCCACTGTCGCTTTCACGGACACATAGACTTGTATGACCGTGTTTGATCTGCAACGTGGACCATGTCGTGCCCCAGGGTCCGGATATGAAAACACTGAAATCAATGGGTCCGTGTAACACAGGACACGGATGTCAATCACTGGCGTGTGAATGAGGGTTTTCACACCACGTTTATTTTATATCAGGTTTTTTTAGAAACTGGATCCATTCCAAAAACGTATGGAAACCGATGTCACTTTTTATGATGCAACAGTTTTTTCCAAATCTAACAAAAAAGGTGGGGCTTAGATTGTGCGAGCTGTGATTGGTGGAGTTTTTGGACAAGGAGCCGGATATTTTTGTGTGCAGTCCATCTAACGGATCCTCCTATTACTTTGAATAGATTTTTTATTTTTATTTTTTGCCAGATTGTGACATAAAGCGACGCTTCGGGTTTTTTTTTCTGGATGCAATAGTACAGACGTCCGCGTTCTCCCAACCAGTTAAAGAAATGACAGGAATCCAACTGTAGTGTCCCACTAGGTAGGCGTGGGCACTACACAAGCGTCAATTGGTTAGCGTGTTACTTCTACTCACAAGGGACAGTGATCTTATATTTGTCTATGCATTTAATGTATTTTTATATGTGCTTTTATATGCAATGTTTCCCCTGTGTTATGTGTAAGCAGACCTATTAGGATGTAGTTAGGCATCCTAGACACTAGAGGGAGATAGGGAGCCCCTAGTATAAATGTTCAGGCCCAGACAGGGAGGAGTCAGTTCATAGTCAGGAGTCTGTGGAGACAGAAGTAAGAAGGCACCAGCCAGAGATATGCTGAGGGCCTCCTCCTGACATGCTGCTTGATAGCCCTGGCTGCTAGCTATGACCAGGAGGCTAGTAAAGAACCCTAGCCTGCCTGTAGTCCAAGTGAGCCTCAGTTAGCTCAGAAGTCACCCCAGTAGTAGGACAGGACCTCCTGGGAGAAACCTGCAGTTACCCTCAAGCCAAGTAAGGATATTACCAGTCAGATAAGTACCCTGATGAGCAGAGGAACTATAAAGCAAAGCAAGTGCCAATACTGGAGGAAGATTATTTGAACCAGGGATTTAAGCCAGCATTTAGGCATCCGGGCCTTGGGATTGAAACCAGACAGGAGTTCTAAAGAACAGTGTACACTATTTCTGAGGAGAAGGTACTATTCCTGATTCTGAGTGTGTTGTTGATTACCCTCCATGTATCTTGCATGATTAATACCTGCCATCTTGTGAAATAAGCCTGCTTGTGAAGCATTTGATATAAGGGACTGCATTACCATCTTGATGTATAAAGTTGGACTGTTTTAAGTAAAGCAACGTTTGGTTCACTATACCACCTGTGTACCTCTCTTATTGCTGCTGAAACCGGCGTGCCACCGTTACAGGCACTGGCATCACAAATCTCAAAAGGGACCTTGCTTCGGGCACTCTAAACACCTGCAACATCCAGGGCACCTCACACAACATCAGGCCAGGTCTCTACATTCAGAGTGTGCCCCAGAGGAACTTGTGTCTACCTCTCCTTCACTGCCGCATGCCTGCCCAGGGTTCTCCTCTTCAAATAGTGAGTAACCCTCGATTGCCCATAACCGTGACCTCACTTCGCAATCCCCTGCAGGTCTGCCGTGCTGCATAAATTGGCGTCACGAACAGGATAACGAACATTCCTGCGCCATTGCGGATACAAGAACTGTGTGCTACTATTGCCTTAAAGTGACCAAGCCCTAATGCTTTATTGAAAAATTGCTGGGCCAAAGAACTGTAATAATTTGTGGTGTGAAACTGTGCTTTTTCTGGACTGTTTTACTGTTGTAAAGCCACCGCTTGCTGTCCGTGAATAGACAGCGTTTTGCTCAAGATGGCCGCTTAGCTTGCTTGGATCTATTGCTGCGTCATCTTCATACTAAAGTGGCGGTAAAAATTGGCGCCTTTTTGCTGAAAAGAGCAGGAAAGGCTATATGCCGGCGCCACCGCCCTGTCTGGACATTTGCATGTCTGCGGAAATGGACTCCGCATCCTCATACTGGAGTACCTGGGGGGCGGCCTCCCAGAGCAATGGGAGGATCTGTCTTTAATTATTGGTGCCGCCCTGTCGCTCTCCAGAGAAGGATCGAGCATGTTGAAGAGTGAAGACTGCTCTGCTGGGATGTCCGCGCCTGATCTGTTAAAGATGGATGTTATTGGTGTAGAGCGAGAGGACGCTCCACCGGCCTTCTCTCCGGGACCGGAGAGACCCAACTGCCCACCACCGAGGACGCAACCAAAGACCTATTACGGCTCCTGGAGAGACTTTTTCCAGCCCTCATTCAAGTGGTCAGCATTGATGGCAGAGATACGGGAGGCCGCCATAAAGAAAACGACCAAGACTAAAATCTATTACGAGGAACTGGCCAAGACCGTTCATGAGCGCCACACTGACACCCAACCCCGCCTGGAAAGGAGAAAGGGGTTGGTTGTGGCCTTTGACAAGAACTGTGGCTACAGTTTTATACAGGACTATACCACCGGCAGAGACTTGTATGTGAATCGGAGGTCCGTCAAACGGAGTTACCTCCCGGAGCGCATGCACAACCTCCGCGAGGGAGAAGAAGTGGAGTTCACCCCTGCCGAGGGCCTGCGAGGCCCATATGCTACTGCCGTGACCCGTCCCAGGAAAGAACTGGAGGACTGGGAAGCAGATGAGAACTACACTGGCTGCGAGCATGAACCAGCGCGCTCTCCAGAACCGGCCCATCATGCGTTTCAAGAGCGGGGCTCTTTCATTGGCCCAAATGTATTCTGGCAACCAACGGTAGTGGAGAAGTGGGTGAGCCCATATCCGTCCCCCGAGCTTCCTCGCCGGGAGAAAACCATCAAAGAATTAGAGAACCTGGAACGATTCCACGTGACCCTGGACAATATCCGAAAGGGTAAAAGACCAGACGCGTCACCTGAGCCTGCAGCGGCTGCGCAGGATGCGCCCTCTATGGTACAAGTGCCGGCGGCGACATCAGAGGACAGCGATCCGGAATCCGAGAGCCTAGATGACCAGATCGTCCGTCTGGAGGAGAAGCTGCGGGAGTTACGCCGAATTGCCACCGCCAGAATCCGGACGCCACCTAGGGAGGAAGAGGTCCGCCTCCAGTACTCGGACATCGCGGGGTCAGAGGTAAGGGTACCTGTCCCTACCCGCCGGCCACCTACTGCTACTGCGGCTGTGTTGAGGCCCCCAAGGAGGCCCACTCACACTGTGACTTGCTGCGCAGAGCCAGTTATTCCAGAGCCCACCGGGCCGCTTGCGGCGGCGGTACCTAGGCCAGCACAGCCTACAATTGTTATGCCTGGACCGATGCGGTCCGCAACTGTGATTACCCCTAGGCCTATGGGGCCCATACCAATTAGGGGTCCTTTCATGCTGCAGCTGCCCCTCAATAATGTGTTGTGGGCACATCCGCCTGTTGATGCTTACTACAGGCCCCATCTGCAAGCAGAGCCAGGGAGCACCACTGTGATGTCCAGCGAATCTGACATGCCCCTGTGAATTGGCCTGCTAGGCCATTGATTTGTTTTCTTTGCCAAGGGATTACTTCAAAAGGATTTAACCCTTCCAGGACAGGAGTCCTTTGTTTTGGTCCTTTGTTGCTGCTGCCAGTTACCCACGGCTCAGTGGTAGTGGTCGCCCACTGAAATAAAAATTGCATCAAAGCCATGTTTGTTTACAGGACCTCCTGCCTGCTTCTTCAAAATTGTGCCTGTTTCTATGTTGCACCTTTAACCCTTTAACCCCCTTTTCAGGTTGATTAAGGGTATTGCAGCACTTATTTTTATATATGCCATTGGAATAATGTGGGCTATTTTTATGTGCTGTCATTTTATTGTGCCACCTAATTCCAAAGATATGCGCCCAGTGATGGACTCAAATGCACATGAGCCTCTGAGATTTTGCTACTTTTAAAGAAATGTGCCCAGAGATGGACTCCACTGTATGCGAGCCTCTGTGATCTTATACCTTCCACCAGTGCTGGACTGTTTGTAACACTTGCTCTAAATAAGAAAGGAACCTGGGTACGGACTCATGTATGTTCTTTGAGCCTCCAAGAACTTTTAATTGTTTTATATTTTTCTACTGTTCTATTATGGACAATTTGCACTTAAAGTATTATATGGACTATCCTGGTATTACTTATACGCTGCACCAGGTCAGCGCCCCTGTTCCCTCACATTATCCTGAGAGAAGAGAACGACGCCCCTTTTCACCGTTACTTGCTCCTAAGCCAGTGGAACTGCCTGATGTATACGTATAATGTATTGTGCAAATGTAGATGTATTTTTCCTGCTTTGCCTTATTTCTCTTTTTCAGGTGCAGTATCCAGCTGGGCAGGGCCCCTTCATGTTGCGCCGAGGACGGGCAAAGTCATAGCGTGGGGGTATGTAGTGTCCCACTAGGTAGGCGTGGGCACTACACAAGGGTCAATTGGTTAGCGTGTTACTTCTACTCACAAGGGACAGTGATCTTATATTTGTCTATGCATTTAATGTATTTTTATATGTGCTTTTATATGCAATGTTTCCCCTGTGTTATGTGTAAGCAGACCTATTAGGGTGTAGTTAGGCATCCTAGACACTAGAGGGAGATAGGGAGCCCCTAGTATAAATGTTCAGGCCCAGACAGGGAGGAGTCAGTTCATAGTCAGGAGTCTGTGGAGACAGAAGTGAGAAGGCACCAGCCAGAGATATGCTGAGGGCCTCCTCCTGACATGCAGCTTGATAGCCCTGGCTGCTAGCTATGACCAGGAGGCTAGTGAAGAACCCTAGCCTGCCTGTAGCCCAAGAGAGCCTCAGTTAGCTCTGAAGTCACCCCAATAGTAGGACAGGACCTCCTGGGAGAAACCTGCAGTTACCCTCAAGCCAAGTAAGGATATTACCAGTCAGATAAGTAACCTGATGAGCAGAGGAACTATAAAGCAAAGCAAGTGCCAATACTGGAGGAAGATTATTTGAACCAGGGATTTAAGCCAGCAGTTAGGCATCCGGGCCTTGGGATTGAAACCAGACAGGAGTTCTAAAGAACAGCGTACACTATTTCTGAGGAGAAGGTACTATTCCTGATTCTGAGTGTGTTGTTGATTGCCCTCCATGTATCTTGCATGATTAATACCTGCCATCTTGTGAAATAAGCCTGCTTGTGAAGCATTTGATATAAGGGACTGCATTACCATCTTGATGTATAAAGTTGGACTGTTTTAAGTAAAGCAACGTTTGGTTCACTATACCACCTGTGTACCTCTCTTATTGCTGCTGAAACCGGCGTGCCACCGTTACAGGCACTGGCATCACGAATCTCAAAAGGGACCTTGCTTCAGGCACTCTAAACACCTGCAACATCCAGGGCACCTCACACAACATCAGGCCAGGTCTCTACAAAAAGAGTGTGCCCCAGAGGAACTTGTGTCTACCTCTCCTTCACTGCCGCATGCCTGCCCAGGGTTCTCCTCTTCAAATAGTGAGTAACCCTCGATTGCCCATAACCGTGACCTCACTTCGCAATCCCCTGCAGGTCTGGCGTGCTGCACAACTATTTTTTTTATTTTTATTTTTACATAGGAGTCGATGCATCAGTTTGTGTAATGTTTCCGGATAAGTACAGCAGAAAATAAACGCCGTGACGTGTGAGAGGCCTGCGCCTATGAGGACACGTCCCCCTGATACATGGTTTCGCTCCTCATTCCTGAGCCCGGTCCCGTCTTGTCCTGCTGCATGATAATTAGACGTACAGGTTCCCGGCGCCATAATACCCCCCCGGGGCTTTCCTGACATTTCTAATATTTGGACAAATGTATTTTTGGAAGGGTTAATAACAGGGACCCTGGGGGCGTTTTCCACCCGTCTCTTATGTCAGAGGGAGGCAGAAGGGCTTTAAAGGGACACTCCACCTCTCACTAATAGAGGTCTGTCTCCCGTCTGTTGTAGGAAAATATTTCATGTCCAATAAAATATAAATTCTGGATAATTATTTTCTTAGAACTCGGTGAAGTCCCTCTGTCACTCCTCCTGGAAATGTATGCACACTCACTTGCATTCTGACGCTGCTCCACAAACCTGCAGTAAAATGCATTGAGAGGACTCCTCGTCAAGTCCTCTCCATTATGGACATGAGCCCAGGAGTCCTGTCAATGCATTTTACTGCTGGTTTACCCCCTGACAGAAGAGGAGAGGTAGGTACACATTGTGACTGACCTCCGGCCTCACAGGCTACATTCACACGGCCGCACTTTCCGCAGACCCTATTAACCACCTCCGGACCGCCTAACGCAGGGATGCGTCCGGAAGGTGGTTGATTCATTCCTCCTGGACGCATCCGTGCGTCATCTCGCGAGACGTGAGATTTCCTGTGAACGCGCGTACACAGGCGCGCGCGCTCACAGGAACGGAAGGTAAGCGAGCGGATCTCCAGCCTGCCAGCGGCGATCGTTCGCTGGCAGGCTGAAGATGTGATTTTTTTAACCCCTAACAGGTATATTAGACGCTGTTTTGTGATAACAGCGTCTAATATACCTGCTACCTGGTCCTCTGGTGGTCCCCTTTGTTTGGATCGACCACCAGAGGACACAGGTAGCTCAGTAAAGTAGCACCAAACACCACTACACTACACCCCCCCTGTCACTTATTAACCCCTTATGAACCCCTGATCACCCCATATAGACTCCCTGATCACCCCCCCTGTCATTGATCACCCCCCCTGTCATTTATCACCCCCCTGTCATTGATCACCCCCCTGTAAGGCTGCATTCAGACGTCCGTATGATTTTTACGGATCCACTGATACATGGATCGGATCCGCAAAACACATACGGACATCTGAATGGAGCCTTACAGGGGGGTGATCAATGACAGGGGGGTGATCACCCCATATAAACTCCCTGATCACCCCCCTGTCATTGATCACCCCCCCTGTCATTGATCACCCCCCTGTCAGGCTGCATTCAGATGTCCGTATGATTTTTACGGATCCACGGATACATGGATCGGATTCGCAAAACACATACGGACATCTGAATGGAGCCTTATAGGGGTAAGATCAATGACAGGGGGGTGATCACCCCATATAGACTCCCTGATCACCCCCCTGTCATTGATCACCCCCCTGTCATTGATCACCCCCCTGTAAGGCTGCATTCAGATGTCCGTATGATTTTTACGGATCCACTGATACATGGATCGGATCCGCAAAACACATACGTTCATCTGAATGCAGCCTTACAGGGGGGTGATCACCCCATATAAACTCCCTGATCACCCCCCTGTCATTGATCACCCCCCTGTAAGGCTGCATTCAGATGTCCGTATGATTTTTACGGATCCACTGATACATGGATCGGATCCGCAAAACACATACGGACATCTGAATGGAGCCTTATAGGGGGGTGATCAATGACAGGGGGGTGATCACCCCATATAGACTCCCTGATCACCCCCCTGTCATTGATCACCCCCCTGTCATTGATCACCCCCCTGTCATTGATCACCCCCCTGTAAGGCTGCATTCAGATGTCTGTATGATTTTTACGGATCCACTGATACATGGATCGGATCCGCAAAACACATACGGACATCTGAATGGAGCCTTATAGGGGGGTGATCAATGACAGGGGGGTGATCACCCCATATAGACTCCCTGATCACCCCCCTGTCATTGATCACCCCCCTGTCATTGATCACCCCCCTGTAAGGCTGCATTCAGATGTCCGTATGATTTTTACGGATCCACTGATACATTGATCGGATCCGCAAAACACATACGGACATCTGAATGGAGCCTTACAGGGGGGTTATCACCCCATATAGACTCCCTGATCACCCCCCTGTCATTGATCACCCCCCTGTCATTGATCACCCCCCTGTAAGGCTGCATTCAGATGTCCGTATGATTTTTACGGATCCACTGATACATGGATCGGATCCGCAAAACACATACGGACATCTGAATGGAGCCTTACAGGGGGGTGATCACCCCATATAGACTCCCTGATCACCCCCCTGTCATTGATCACCCCCCTGTAAAGCTCCATTCAGATGTCCGCATGATTTTTACGGATCCACTGATACATGGATCGGATCCGCAAAACGCATACGGACATCTGAATGGAGCCTTACAGGGGCGTGATCAATGACTGTGGTGATCACCCCATATAGACTCCCTGATCACCCCCCTGTCATTGATTACCCCCCTGTCATCGATTACCCCCCTGTCATTGATCACCCCCTCGTCATTGATCACCCCCCTGTAAGGCTGCATTCAGATGTCCGTATGATTTTTACGGATCCACTGATACATGGATCGGATCCGCAAAACACATACGGACATCTGAATGGAGCCTTATAGGGGGGTGATCAATGACAGGGGGGTGATCACCCCATATAGACTCCCTGATCACCCCCCTGTCATTGATCACCCCCCTGTCATTGATCACCCCCCTGTCATTGATCACCCCCCTGTAAGGCTGCATTCAGATGTCCGTATGATTTTTACGGATCCACTGATACATGGATCGGATCCGCAAAACACATACGGACATCTGAATGGAGCCTTACAGGGGGGTGATACCCCATATAGACTCCCTGATCACCCCCCTGTCATTGATCACCCCCCTGTCATTGATCACCCCCCTGTAAGGCTGCATTCAGATGTCCGTATGATTTTTACGGATCCACTGATACATGGATCGGATCCGCAAAACACATACGGACATCTAAATGGTGCCTTATAGGGGGGTGATCAATGACTGGGGGGTGATCACCCCATATAGACTCCCTGATCACCCCCCTGTCATTGATCACCCCCCTGTCATTGATCACCCCCCTGTAAGGCTGCATTCAGATGTCCGTATGATTTTTACGGATCCACTGATACATGGATCGGATCCGCAAAACACATACGGATATCTGAATGGAGCCTTACAGGGGGGTGATCACCCCATATAGACTCCCTGATCACCCCCCTGTCATTGATCACCCCCCTGTCATTGATCACCCCCCTGTAAGGCTGCATTCAGATGTCCGTATGATTTTTACGGATCCACTGATACATGGATCGGATCCGCAAAACACATACGGACATCTAAATGGAGCCTTATAGGGGGGTGATCAATGACTGGGGGGTGATCACCCCATATAGACTCCCTGATCACCCCCCTGTCATTGATCAACCCCCTGTCATTGATCACCCCCCTGTAAGGCTCCATTCAGACATTTTTTTTGGCCCAAGTTAGCGGAAATTATTTTTTTTTTTCTTACAAAGTCTCATATTCCACTAACTTGTGTCAAAAAATAAAATCTCACATGAACTCACCATACCCCTCACGAAATCCAAATGCGTAAAAATTTTTAGACATTTATATTCCAGACTTCTTCTCACGCTTTAGGGCCCCTAAAATGCCAGGGCAGTATAAATACCCCACATGTGACCCCATTTCAGAAAGAAGACACCCCAAGGTATTCCGTGAGGGGCATATTGAGTCCATGAAAGATTGAAATTTTTGTCCCAAGTTAGCGGAAAGGGAGACTTTGTGAGAAAAAAATATATATATCAATTTCCGCTAACTTGTGCCAAAAAAAAAAAAATTCTATGAACTCGCCATGCCCCTCATTGAATACCTTGGGGTGTCTTCTTTCCAAAATGGGGTCACATGTGGGGTATTTATACTGCCCTGGCATTCTAGGGGCCCTAAAGCGTCAGAAGAAGTCTGGGATCCAAATGTCTAAAAATGCCCTCATAAAAGGAATTTGGGCCCCTTTGCGCATCTAGGCTGCAAAAAAGTGTCACACATCTGGTATCGACGTACTCAGGAAAAGTTGGGCAATGTGTTTTGGGGTGTCATTTTACATATACCCATGCTGGGTGAGATAAATATCTTGGTCAAATGCCAACTTTGTATAAAAAATGGGAAAAGTTGTCTTTTGCCGAGATATTTCTCTCGCCCAGCATGAGTATATGTAAAAAGACAGCCCAAAACACATTACCCAACTTCTCCTGAATACGACGATACCACATGTGTGACACTTTTTTGCAGCCTAGGTGGGCAAAGGGGCCCACATTCCAAAGAGCACCTTTCGGATTTCACAGGTCATTTACCTACTTACCACACATTAGGGCCCCTAGAATGCCAGGGCAGTATAACTACCCCACAAGTGACCCCATTTTGGAAAGAAGACACCCCAAGGTATTCCGTGAGGGGCATGGCGAGTTCCTAGAATTTTATATTTTTTGTCACAAGTTAGCGGAAAATGATGATTTTTTTTATTTTATTTTTTTCCTTACAAAGTCTCATATTCCACTAACTTGTGACAAAAAATAAAAACTTCCATGAACTCACTATGCCCATCACGAAATACCTTGGGGTGTCTTCTTTCCAAAATGGGGTCATTTGTGGGGTAGTTATACTTCCCTGGCATTTTAGGGGCCGAATGCGTGAGAAGTGGTTTGAAATCAAAATCTGTAAAAAATGGCCGTTGAAATCCGAAAGGTGCTCTTTGGAATGTGGGCAAAAAGTGTCACACATCTGGTATCCCCGTACTCAGGAGAAGTTGGGTAATGTGTTTTGGGGTGTCTTTTTACATATACCCATGCTGGGTGAGAGAAATATCTTGGCAAAAGACAACTTTTCCCATTTTTTTTATACAAAGTTGGCATTTGACCGAGATATTTCTCTCACCCAGCATGGGTATATGTAAAATGACACCCCAAAACACATTGCCCAACTTCTCCTGAGTACGGAGATACCACATGTGTGACACTTTTTTGCAGCCTAGGTGGGCAAAGGGGCCCACATTCCAAAGAGCACCTTTCGGATTTCACTGGCCATTTTTTACAGATTTTGATTTCAAACTACTTACCACACATTAGGGCCCCTAGAATGCCAGGGCAGTATAACTACCCCACAAGTGACCCCATTTTGTAAAGAAGACACCCCAAGGTATTCGCTGATGGGCATAGTGAGTTCATGGAAGTTTTTATTTTTTGTCACAAGTTAGTGGAATATGAGACTTTGTAAGGAAAAAAAAACAAAAAACATCATTTTCCGCTAACTTGTGACAAAAAATAAAAAATTCTAGGAACTCGCCATGCCCCTCACGGAATACCTTGTGGTGTCTTCTTTCCAAAATGGGGTCACTTGTGGGGTAGTTATACTGCCCTGGCATTCTAGGGGCCCAAATGTGTAGTAAGTAGTTTGAAATCAAAATATGTAAAAAATGGCCAGTGAAATCCGAAAGGTGCTCTTTGGAATGTGGGCCCCTTTGCCCACCTAGGCTGCAAAAAAGTGTCACACATCTGGTATCTCCGTACTCAGGAGAAGTTGGGCAATGTGTTTTGCGGTGTCATTTTACATATACCCATGCTGGGTGAGATAAATATCTTGGTCAAATGCCAACTTTGTATAAAAAAATGGGAAAAGTTGTCTTTTGCCAAGATATTTCTCTCACCCAGCATGGATATATGTAAAATGACACCCCAAAACACATTGCCCAACTTCTCCTGAGTACGGAGATACCACATGTGTGACACTTTTTTGCAGCCTAGGTGGGCAAAGGGGCCCACATTCCAAAGAGCACCTTTCGGATTTCACCGGCCATTTTTTACAGATTTTGATTTCAAACTACTTACCACACATTAGGGCCCCTAGAATGCCAGGGCAGTATAACTACCCCACATGTGACCCCATTTTGGAAAGATGACACCCCAAGGTATTCGCTGATGGGCATAGTGAGTTCATAGAAGTTTTTATTTTTTGTCACAAGTTAGTGGAATATGAGACTTTGTAAGGAAAAAAAAAATCAAAAAAAAAATCATCATTTTCCGCTAACTTGTGACAAAAAATAAAAAGTTCTATGAACTCACTATGCCCATCAGCGAATACCTTAGGGTGTCTACTTTCCGAAATGGGGTCATTTGTGGGGTGTTTGTACTGTCTGGCCATTGTAGAACCTCAGGAAACATGACAAGTGCTCAGAAAGTCAGAGCTGCTTCAAAAAGCGGAAATTCACATTTTTGTACCATAGTTTGTAAATGCTATAACTTTTACCCAAACCATTTTTTTTTTTTTACCCAAACATTTTTTTTTATCAAAGACATGTAGAACAATAAATTTAGAGAAAAATTTATATATGGATGTCGTTTTTTTTGCAAAATTTTACAACTGAAAGTGAAAAATGTCATTTTTTTGCAAAAAAATCGTTAAATTTCGATTAATAACAAAAAAAGTAAAAATGTCAGCAGCAATGAAATACCACCAAATGAAAGCTCTATTAGTGAGAAGAAAAGGAGGTAAAATTCATTTGGGTGGTAAGTTGCATGACCGAGCAATAAACGGTTAAAGTAGTGTAGGTCAGAAGTGTAAAAAGTGGCCTGGTCATTAAGGGTGTTTAAGCTAAGGGGGCTGAGGTGGTTAAAGAAATGCCTATCCTGGTCCACAAAACGGATAAGAATAGGACACGTTCTAGAATTTAAGGACGGCCACACGGATGCGGACAGCACAAGGATGACATCATTTTTTATGGCCCATGTGAAAAATGCGGACCGATAATACGGCAGTGTGAATGTGTTTACACACTGCGGCCACAACCTTGCAAACCTGCAGGAAAAACCCTCACTGAGGACTGATATAATGAGGTCTGATTGTATCTAAGTCACAATTATATACAAACACAATGTAACTGATAGCGCACAGACGTACCGCTCATGTCTTATACTGGGCACATGGAGTAAACATCTGAGGGAAGAGAGAAAAGTAAGTGAACCCTTAAATTTAATAACCTGTAGATCTCCCTTTTAGCAGCATCACCTTAACCAAACTATTCCTGTAGCTGCAAAAAAGATTTCCACAACATTGAGGAAGAATTTAGGACCATTCCTCCCTGCAAATGTGCTTCAGTTCACTATTTCGGGGATGCCTTGTGTGCACAGCATGTCACATCATCTCCATAGGGTTACGGTCAGGACTCTTCAGGTCATGTGACATCATCTCCATAGGGTAGGACTCTTCAGGTCGTCACAGCATCTCCATAGGGTCAGGGCTTTTTAGGTCATCACAGCATCTCCATAGGGTTAAGGTCAGGACTCTTCAGGTCATCACAGCATCTCCATAGGGTCAGGGCTCTTCAGGTCATCACAGCATCTCCATAGGGTTAAGGTAAGGACTCTTCAATTCATGTCACATCATCTCCACAGAGTTAAGGTTAGGACTCTTTAGGTCATCACAACATCTCCGTAGGGTTAATGTCAGGATTCTTCAGGTCATGTCACATCATCTCCATAGGGTTAGGGTCAGGGCTCTTCAGGTCATCACAGCATCTCATAAGGTTAAGGTAAGGAATCTTCAGGTCATCACAGCATCTCCATAGGGTTAGGGTCAGGGCTCTTCAGGTCATCACAGCATCTCCATAGGGTTAAGGTAAGGACTCTTCAGGTCATCACAGCATCTCCATAAGGTTAAGGTAAGGATTCTTCAGGTCATCATAGCATCTCCATAGTATTAAGGTCAGGACTCTTCAGGTCATGTCACATCATCTCCATAGGGTTAGGGTCAGGGCTCTTCAGGTCATCACATCATCTCCATAGGGTTAGGGTCAGGGCTCTTCAGGTCATCATATCATCTCCATAGGGTTAGGGTCAGGGCTCTTCAGGTCATCACAGCATCTCCATAGGGTTAAGGTAAGGACTCTTCAGGTCATCACAGCATCTCCATAGTATTAAGGTCAGGACTCTTTAGGTCATGTCACATCATCTCCATAAGGTTAAGGTCAGGACTCTTCAGGTCAGGCCACCTCTTCTTCATAGGGTATGGGCCTATACATATGAGTAGGGATGAGCGAACCCGAACTTGTAGGAAATCCGTTATGGATTCCATTAGAATATAACGGAATTTGATGACGGAATTCAAAACGGAAGCCTTTAAGAGGCATTTAGTTTTGATCCGTCACAATAGAAGTCTATGGGCAGCATAACGGATCCGTCTGGTTTCCATTATGCAGGACTTTCTTTTACGTCCTTTTATTTATTTACTTCTGTTATAACGGAATCAATAACGGAATTCCTTCACTACCTGAACCCGGTGAGGTTGGGGTTCGCTCATCCCTACATATGAGCAATCTGTCCTTGCAGAGAAAGCTACGGCACGCACTACGTTGGTTGAGGTCTTGCACTAGACATGGACATGTACGTCATGGGTGGCTGCTCGGAGACACTGAAATAAAGTGAGTACTTGTCTATTGTTTTTTACTTCTGCGAAAGACGGCTGACATTACTGATGCCGCATGGATGGAGTAACGGCTTCGATGGAACGCGGCCAGAGACAATACTGATTCCACAAGGATCGAAAATCCTCCATTTTTAGCGCGTGGAACACAGGTGCGTTTTATAACGATCATTTGAATAAAACTCTGACCCAAAGCACAAATCTTTTCCACAAAAGGTTCACTTACTTTTTCTTCCTGCACTGGAGATGTACACTCAATAAGACATCAATGTAACCATCTTGGTGTTTAGTTACATTGTGTTTGTGACATTCAATGCAGAAATACAGGGAATTCCAAAGGGTTCACTTATTTAATTTTCTTGCAAATGTGTAAAAAAATATAATAATAAAAATAACTTGATGGGGAGAATGCAGTTCTTAGACGCAGAGAAAGGGTTAATCACGGCTATTCCGCCTCTTCTTGGTTTTGATTTTCTGTAAAACTAGAAATCTCTGAAAGTGAAAATAAATTTCTGCCCCTGGATGTAAATACAAAACGAGAGGAGGATCCGGTTCCCAGGGGTGTACCCCTAGAGCGCCCTCTCAGCTCACCGGAGAAGACAAAGGGATTTCTGCTGGCCGGAGCGATGGAGCAAAGTGACAGAAGGTAAATACGAAGAATAACAATCATTCCAGTGATCGGAGCGATAAGTGGGATGAAGCTTACTGCAGTAATTTGGGGTACTGGGTTACTACCCCCCCCCCCCACCAGACACATGGTCTCAGATGTCAGGATTCTCCGTCTGTGACGTCTCGCCTTCTGTGTTTGCACAATTGAAAAGCGCGCCAAGAACTTTGCCTCCTCTCCCAGCTTGCTGTGGGACTGAGGATCTCCAGCCTTGGCCATGCTGTGAGACCAGACGCGTTTTTAGTTTCTATCTAAATGATTTTTACTTTTTACGGTTCTCTTTCTGTAATAGGCATCTGTAGTCCTGGAGTAAGAATCTGCTGCTTGTGTCAGTTCTGCTCCAGGTCTGACACAGTATTCAATTATCAGGAAGGCTCCCAATAATTGCCTGCTCATGAGAGGAGGTGAGAGGAGCATTCCCATGGAGCAATCGCCTCCGCTGTACAGGGGCGAGCGATCGCTGCTCTCGTCACTTGTCCCCAGAGAATTACTGTATTTTAATAGACAAGGTCCAATATTATAGTGAATTCTTTGGGTTGCTTTTTATCACTGGCTGAAACACTTATGAGATTTCCGTGGTGTCCACATTTCTGAATGCTTTTTGGTTGACAAAGATATGGAGGGTCAGTATGACATCTCAGTAGGCTTTGGGACTGGAGCATTAATGCTGCGGGACCCCGGGACTGACGCTGTTATCACAATGTTGTAACTTTCACTGTTACTTAGGAGGACGCTCTTGTGGCTCATGGTGGTTGTCTCTGTTTTGCTGTGGCTTTTACTATGATGTGGGATCCATGACTGATACTGTTATGGGGATGGTGGTTGCCAGTATTATGAGGGCACTGATGTGTTCACTGTTACAGGGGTACTATGGCGTTTCCTGTTATAGGGCGCTACGGCCACCACTGTTATGAAGGTGCTTTGGCTATCACCGTTATACCAAACCTACAAACTGCATGTGCATGCCCAGGTCATGGAACGACACACGGCCAATTTATTAGCAGAGAATCTTTATTAAATGTATACAGTAAAAGACACACAATGGAGTCAACATGACTCAATGGAATAAAACACACAGAGGGACTAATGGGAGGGCGCTGATAATCGATAATATACATAGGATAGGCAAATAATCAATGGACATGATTTCTGCTAAAGTGCATAAGAAGTACCGTATTTTTTTTGCCCTATAAGACGCACCTAGGTTTTTCAGGAGGGAAATAAGAAAAAATTATATTTTAAACCAAAAGGTGTGCTTTTGGTCAGTTTTGAACTAATGGGGGATCTGTGGATAACACTGTTATGGAGGGGATACGTGGATGACACTGTTATGGGGGATCTGTGGATACGCACTGTTATGGGGGATGTGTGGAGGACACTGTTATGGGGTATCTGTGTACACACACTGTTATGGAGAATCTGTGGATGACACTGTTATGGAGGGGATCTGTGGATATGCACTGTTGTGGGGCATCTGTAAATGACACTGTTATGGAGGGGATCTGTGGATGGCACTGTTATGGGGGATCTGTGGATGACACTGTTATGGGGGATCTGTGGATGACACTGTTATGGGGGATCTGTGGATGACACTGTTATGGGGGTTCTGTGGATGACACTGTTATGGAGGGGATCTGTGGATGGCACTGTTTTGGGGGACCTGTGGAGGGCACACTGTTATGGGGGATCTGTGGATGACACTGTTATGGGGATCTGTGGAAGACACTATTATGGGAGATCTGTGGGTGACACTGTTATGGTAGGGATCTATGGATGACACTGTTATGGGGTATCTGTGGATGGCACTGTTATGAAGGGGATCTGTGGATACGCTATGTTAGGGGGGATCTGTGGATGACACTGTTATGGAGGGGATCTGTGGATTAAACTGTTATGGGGATCTGTGAATGACACACTGTTATGGGGGATCTATGGATACGCACTGTTATGGGGGATCTGTGGATGCACACTGTTATGGGGGATCTGTGGATGAAACTGTTATGGGATCTGTGGATGACACTGTTATGGAGGGGATCTGTGGATGACACTGTTATGGGCGATCCGTGGATGACAATGTTATGGAGGGGATCTGTGGATGACACTGTTATGGAGGGGATCTGTGGATGACACTGTTATGGGGGCATCTGTGGACAATGCACTGTTATGGGGGATCTGTGGATGACACTGTTATGGGGGTTCTGTGGATGACACTGTTATGGAGGGGATCTGTGGATGGCACTGTTTTGGGGGACCTGTGGAGGGCACACTGTTATGGGGGATCTGTGGATGACACTGTTATGGGGATCTGTGGAAGACACTATTATGGGAGATCTGTGGGTGACACTGTTATGGTAGGGATCTATGGATGACACTGTTATGGGGTATCTGTGGATGGCACTGTTATGAAGGGGATCTGTGGATACGCTATGTTAGGGGGGATCTGTGGATGACACTGTTATGGAGGGGATCTGTGGATTAAACTGTTATGGGGATCTGTGAATGACACACTGTTATGGGGGATCTATGGATACGCACTGTTATGGGGGATCTGTGGATGCACACTGTTATGGGGGATCTGTGGATGAAACTGTTATGGGATCTGTGGATGACACTGTTATGGAGGGGATCTGTGGATGACACTGTTATGGGCGATCCGTGGATGACAATGTTATGGAGGGGATCTGTGGATGACACTGTTATGGAGGGGATCTGTGGATGACACTGTTATGGGGGCATCTGTGGACAATGCACTGTTATGGGGATCTGTGGATGACACTGTTGTGGAGGGGATCTGTGGATACGCACAGTTATGGGGGATCTGTGGATGACAATGTTATGGAGGGGATCTGTGGATGACACTGTTATGGAGGGGATCTGTGGATGACACTGTTATGGAGGGGATCTGTGGATGACACTGTTATGGAGGGGATCTGTGGATGACACTGTTATGGGGGCATCTGTGGACGATGCACTGTTATGGAGGGGATATGTGGATGAAACTGTTATGGGGATCTGTGGATGACACTGTTGTGGAGGGGATCTGTGGATGACACTGTTATGGAGGGTATCTGTGAATTACACTGTTATGGGGGATCTGTGAATTACACTTTTATGGGGGGATCTGTGGATGATACTGTTATGGGGGATCTGGGGTTGATCCTGTTATGGGGGGATCTGTGGATGACACAGTTATGAGGGATCTGTGGATGGCACTGCTATGGGGGGATCTGTGGATATGCACTGTTATGGGGGGATCTGTGGATATGTACTGCTATGGGGGATCTGTGGATATGCACTGTTATATGGGATCTGTGGATGACACTGTTATAGAGGATCTGTGGATACGCACTGTTGTCGGGGATCTGTGGATATGCACTGTTGTGGGGGATCTGTGGATACGCACTATTATGGGGGATCTGTGGATGACACTGTTATGGAGGGGATCTGTGGATGACACTGTTATAGGGATCTGTGGATGACACTGTTATGGGGATCTGTGGATGACACTGTTATGGAGGGGATCTGTGGATGACACTGTTATGGGGGGATCTGTGGATGACACTGTTATGGGGATCTGTGAATACGCACTGTTATGGGGGATCTGTGGATATGCACTGTTATGGGGGGATCTGTGGATGACACTGTTATGGAGGGGATCTGTGGATACGCAATGTTATGGGGGATCTGTGGATATGCACTGTTATGGGGAATCTGTGGATGACACTGTTATGGAGGAGATCTGTGGTTGACACTGTTATGGGGATCTGTGGATGGCACTGTTATGGGGGATCTGTGGATGGCACTTTTATGGAGGATCTGTGGATGACACTGTTATGGGGGATCTGTGGATGACACTGTTATGGGGGATCTGTGGATACGCACTGTTATGGGGGATCTGTGTATACACACTGTTATGGAGGGGATCTGTGAATGACACTGTTATGGAGGAGATCTGTGGATGACACTGTTATGGGGATCTGTGGATGACACTGTTTTGGGGGCATCTGTGGATGATGCACTGTTATGGGGGTCTGTGGATGACACTGTTATGGGGATCTGTGGATGACACTGTTATGGAGGGGATCTGTGAATGATACTGGTATGGGGGATCTGTGGAAACGCACTGTTATGGGGGATCTGTTTATACGCACTGTTATGGGGGGGATCTGTGGATGACACTGTTATGGAGGGGATCTGTGGATGACACTTATGGGGATCTGTGGATTACACTGTTATGGGGGCATCTGTGGATGATGCACTGTTATGGGGTCTGTGGATGACACTGTTATGGAGATCTGTGGATTACACTGTTATGGAGGGGATCTGTGGATTACACTGTTATGGAGGGGATCTCTGGATGACACTGTTATGGAGGGGATCTCTGGATGACACTGTTATGGGGGATCTGTGGATGGCACTGGTATGAGGGATCTGTGGATACGCACTGATATGGGGGATCTATGGATATGCACTGTTATGGGTATCTGTGGATATGCACTGTTATGAGGGATCTGTGGATGACACTGTTATGGGGGATCTGTGGATATGCACTGTTATAAGGGGTCTGTGGATGACGCACTGTTAAGGGTGATCTTTGAATACGCACTGTTATGGGGGATCTGTGGATGACACTGTTATGGAGGGGATCTGTGGATTAAACTGTTATGGGGGATCTGTGAATGACACAGTGTTATGGGGGATCTATGGATACGCACTGTTATGGGGGATCTGTGGATGCACACTGTTATGGGGGATCTGTGGATGAAACTGTTATGGGATCTTTGGATGACACTGTTATGGAGGGGATCTGTGGATGACACTGTTATGGGATCTTTGGATGACACTGTTATGGAGGGGATCTGTGGATGACACTGTTATGGGGGATCTGTGGATGACACTGTTATGGGGGATCTGTGAATATGCACTTTTATGGGGGATCTGTGAATATGCACTGTTATGGGGGATCTGTGGGTGACACTGATATGGAAGGGATCTGTGGATACGCACTAAATGACATCAGCAGGTCCTTTAATGACAGCAATGAAATGCAGTGGAAAGGTCTTTTGGGGATTAGGTTCATTTTCATGGCAAAGAAGGACTATGCAATTCATCTGATCACTCTTCATAACATTCTGGAGTATATGCAAATTGCTATTATAAAAACTTAAGCAGCAACTTTTCCAATATTTATGTAATTCTCAAAACTTTTGGCCACGACTGTACATAATAGTATTGCCAAGGAGACCAAAAAGAGTCACAAAGCTCCTCAACAGTTCAAAAAACAATGTTGCCCAACGCATTTCGCCAGATGGCTTCGTCAGGGAAAGTCCCTCTGTGTGTTTTATTCCATTGAGTCATGTTGACTCCATTGTGTGTCTTTTACTGTATACATTTAATAAAGATTCTCTGCTAATAAATTGGCCGTGTGTCGTTTCGTGACCTGGGCATGCACATGCAGTTTGTAGGTTTGGTATAGTCTTTATGTGGCCCTGACAGGTCGTTTCTATAGGTTCTTTTTATCACTATTATAGGTAGCGTTAGATACAGAAGAAGCCATAATTACCCTAGGGGGGTTGCTTCGTCTCGGATTTTGGTGGCGTGTTGTAGAGGCGTGCCATCGAGGTCGGATGAGTGGAGGTCTCACCTGGGGACTCGCCCCTATCTCCAGAACAAAACTCCCAAAGTGGCTGCTCTCCATTCACTGCTATGGGAGTTACCAACATGCTCACTCTGCAATTTTTGGAGGTGAGTATAGAGAGCACTGGGCATGCATGACCACCTTTATGTTCTCCATGGGACTGCCAGAAATAGCCGAGCCAGTGCTCGGCTTTCTTCAGAACTGCCATAAAGGTGAATGAAGGGTGGCCACGCTTGTGCAGCATGCTCTCTATCACTTCAGAAGCCCTTTTCTGGGGATGGGTCCCAAAGGTGGAAAACCCTCGCCTGTCTGACTTTGATCGCGTGTCCTAGTGATGTGCCGGCAGGGTCTGAGATGAGACAATCCCTTTAACTCCAGTTTTTCATGAAACCAATTCAATACAATATTGTGACAGTCTAGTGGATGCCGGCATATAGACATACATCATAGACATCTCCTGACGGAATATTACAAAATTATGTTGTTTTTAAAAGCTGTTTATCTAGTGACACACATATCAGGAGTCAGGACGTGTCCATCACAGAAGAGAGAGAAGGAAGGACACATCTCTATACTAGTGACATAGATGGGTTGGTCATTTTCTATGAGACTAAAACCCAATCTATGGAAACCCTAGGATTTTCCGATGCCCTCGAATCTTGCTACCTGGCAAATTAGTGCTCATTGTAGAAACAAAAGACGGCCGTAGAAATGGAAGAGTGTCCGCTGTATCCAACTTTTTAATGGATGGGATGCAGTTTCTACAGACTGGATGACACTGTGGATGATGTTCCAAGGGCAACTTGACCCTTGTATCAGTTAAACATGCCTCACCACAGCGAGGAAAATGTGGGTTAATACAAAATCTGTTCATCATAACTTTCGATTTATCTATTTTACGCTTCATGCATTTTATGTGGTAAGTAAAACCACAATACTCGTCAGCAGAGCATTTCACCACTTCCTCTCTTGGACACAGAACAACAAAGTGTGAAGTGCAGGAATTTGTTTATTGACAAAGAAAAATACAAAATTATTTTCCATACAACTTGATCTTTAACATCATTAAATTTCTCATTTTTACCCCCAAACCCCCCCCCCCTCCTTTCAATGCGTCTCCTATGCCTTCCAAGGTCCAAGACGTAGAAGGGATGACGGTGGGGTGAAAGCAGGAAGCGGAGCGGGAGGGGCGTAATGGAAGAGGTTGACAGGGTGAATTCCTTTTGTGAACCAGTCTGGGGGTGTGGGGGGGGGGGGGGGGGCCTACGGGAATGGGGGGGTTGGCGTGGGTGTGAGTGCGGTCGTGGTTGTCGCTATGGGGTAGTGGACGACTCCCTTACAAAGCTAAAACGTAATGAATGACAAAGTTTTAACATGGAACGTACGAGGGCTAGGGGATAAAACAAAGCGGATTATTGTTTTTGACTTGATTTCTCGACATCTCCCCGCAATTGTGGCGTTGCTTGAAACTCGCGCGTCACCGGAGATCCCCGTATACCTATTGAAGAAATGGGCAAAAGATCAATTCCATTCCAGCTTTTCTTCATACTCCCGTGGGGTCAGCGTATATGTGCACAAAAATGTTGACTACGCATCGGTGGAACATCAGATTGATAGTGATGGGAGATACGTCTTCCTTCATGGCCGGTGGAATGGTCGGATTTGCATTTTGGCATTTTTGTACATCCCCCCTCCATTTGCCATGACAGTCCTTAATCAACTTGCCACGTTTGTATATAACAGAGAGCGGTGTCCGGTATTAGTATCGGGGGACTTTAATTGCGTCCTGGTGGAAGCAGCGGTGGAGGAGAAGGAGGTAGCCAACACTAGTTTTTGGTTTTGTTTTTTATTTTATTTATTTTTTTGTTTAAAATTGGGTAGACCCTAAAACATTGGGAAATATAACCTGTGATAACCGCCTCCAGCCGTGCTCAGGCCATGTGCCCAATTTGGAGACCCAGAAGTTACCCCTGTCAGTCAGTTTGTGTAGGCGTGTGCACACATACTGCTCCACCATGTTGCACGTCCCCGTGATGTCCACGATCCAATTGGATATCTGCTCTATCAACTTTCGATGTTCTTTTCTGCGCCTACCATGTTGATCACTGCTGGCGGGGAATCAGGTTTCCACGCCGGAGAGGGAGCGTGAGAAAGAGAGACCACATTCCAAGGGAGGTCAATGGAGGAAATATGATCGAGCGGAAATGTGGGAGAAGTTATCAAAGCGGAAGGATCGAATGAAAGGAGGGGGCGCACGGCAATTACCCACTCCCAACTCTGGGAGGTAGTGACGATAAATAACAATACAGGACTCTTAAGATGCCCTGTGATTGGAATGATTAATAAAAAATTATAGGGAATGTCGCTGGGGTATTTTGGATTAGGAAACGTTAGACAGGAGAGGCCCTGCTGCCACATTGTTGACTCTAGATAATTTCTGCCTGATCGCACGTCCCCGTGACGTCCACCATCCATTTGGATATCTTCTCTATCAACTTTCGATGTTCTTTTCTGCACCTTCCATGTTGATCACGGTTATCGGTGAATCAGGGTTCCCTTGCCGGAGAGGGAGAGTGAAAAAGAGAGACCACATCCAAGGGAGGTCAATGGCTGCAATGTGATCGAGCTGAAATGTGGGACAAGTTATTAAAGCAGAAGGATCGAATGAAAGGGCCAATTAAAGACGAATTTTAGAAATTTAAGTCCCTGTCACCTATGCAAAGCAGGAGTTTTTCATCGGCAAAAATGGGTTAATGTCACCCACCAATGGAACAGACGATTTTTAAAAATTTCAGGCCCTGTCAACTATGTAGAGCAGGGGTCTATTCACGGCAAAACTGTGTTCAAGTCACCCACCAATTCAACAGACGATTTTACAAAAATTAAGGTCCCAGTCACCTATGCAGAGCAGGGGTTTGTATACGGCAAAATTGGTAAAATGTCACCTGACAATGTAACAGACGATTTTTTGCAATATAGGTCCCTGTCACCTATGCAGAGCAGGGGTTTAATCATGGCAAAAATGGTAAAATGTCACCCAAGAATGTAACAGACGAATTTGTGAAATGTATTTCCTTATCTACTAGGTAGAGCAGGGGTATATCACACCCAAAAATTTGTGAATTTCACCCGACAATGTAACAGACAAATTAGTGAAATTTATTAACCTGTCTACTAGGTAGAGCAGGGGTATATCACAGCCAAAAATTTGGGATATGTAACCCAACAATGTATCAGACAAATTAGTGAAATGACTTAAAATAAAATAAAATACGTAAAAATTAATAAAAAATAATCTTGATTAATGAGGTGAAATGCTGCCTCCTGCTAAGACGTTCCATATCAGCTGGTGGTGCTGGTTGTTGTGGCGTGCTGACAAAGCTTTTCCACATTTCGGCCATGCTAACCCTGCCCTCTGAGGTGCTGGCGGTGCCCCAGCTGCGTTGGCGACCTCTTCCTCATCCTCTGCCTTCGCCTTGTGCTTCCACTGTGCCCTCGTTGTCAGGTGGGAATGCCACCAGCAGCGCGTCTACCAGCGTGCTCTTGTACTCGCGCTTCTTACGATCACGCTCCAGTGACGGAATTAAGGACAGTACGTTGTCCTTGTAACGGGGGTCTAGCAGCGTGGCCACCCAGTAATCAGCACAAGTTAGAATGTGGGCAACTCGGAGGTCGTTGCGGAGACACTGCAGCATGTAATCGCTCATGTGTGCCAGGCTGCCCAGAGGCAACGAAAAGATGTCCTCTGTAGGAGGTGTATCGTCTGTGTCCTCTGTATCCCCCCATCCACGCACCAGTGATGGCCATGAGCTGGTCTGGGTGCCACCCTGCTGTGAACATGGTTCCTCCTCCCCCATCTCCTCCTCCTCCACCTCGTCATCCTCCAGAACTGTGCCCTGGCTGGACAATTGTGTACCTCGCGTTTGTGGGTGCAGGAACCCACCCTCCAAGCCACTTGTGAATGACTGGCCGGAAACCCTATGAAATTATCCCTCTTTCTCCTCCTCCTCCTGAGCCACATCCTCTTCTATCATCTCCAGGAGCGTTTTTTTAAGGAGGCATAAAAGTGGGATAGTAACGCTGAGAACAGCGTTATCGGCACTGGCCATGTTGGTGGAGTACTCGAAACAGTGCAACAAGGAACACAGGTCTCGCATGGAGGACCAGTCTCATTGGTGGTGAAGTGGTGCAGCTGAAACTCCACTATGGCCTGCTGCTGCTCGCACAGTCTGGCCAGCATGTGCAAGGTGGAGTTCCACCTTGTGGGCACGTCGCATATGAGGCGGTGAGCGGGAAGGCCGAAGTTACGCTGCAGCGCTGACAGGCAAGCAGCAGCAGGGTGCTCCAGTGTTTGGGAGATGGAGAGCTGAACGCTTCCGTGGGACATTGTGGAGATGCTTGGTGACCCAGGTGGTGGTGTTGCCTGCAGAACCTCTGCGGGGTGGCAGGTGGCACTGTCACTCCAGAGGTGGATGAAGAGGCCGAGACTGCAGCAGAAGAGGAAGCAGGAGCAGCCAGAGACCTTTCTTGGTTTTTGAGGTGTCTACTCCACTGCAGCTCGTGCTTTGCACTTAGATGCCTGGTCATGCAGGTTGTGATCAGGTTGAGAACGTTTATGCCTCGCTTCAGGCTCTGATGGCACAGCGTGCAAACCACTCGTGTCTTGTCGTCAGCACATTGTCTGAGGATCTGCCACGCCAGGGAACTCCTTGGAGCTGGCTTTGGTGTGCTCGGTCCCTTGCTGTGGTGGGCAGTAGCAGGCGTACTGTCTAGGGGACGGCCGCTCCGCTTTTGCACCCTGCTCCCTCTTCTGCTGTGCTGGTGGCTCTGTGCGACCACCACCTTTTCCTCCGAACTACATCGGTCACTCGCATGACCTTGATTCCATGTGGGGTCGAGGACCTCATTGTCCTCCACATCATCTTCCACCCAGTCTTCACCCCTGCCCTCCTTGTCGGTCTGCACACTGCAGAAAGCCCCAGCAGTTGGCACCTGTGTTTCGTCATCATCCGAGAAGTGCTGCGATGGTCCTCCCATACTCATCCTGAAACATAAGTGGTTGGGCATCGGTGCACTCATCCTCTTCCACTTCTGGGGCAGGGCTAGGTGGATGGCCCTGGGAAACCCTGCTAACAGAGTCATCAAAAATCTGAAGAGACTGCTGCATGACTTGGGGCTCAGACTGCTTGGCTGATGTGCAAGGGGGTGAGGTGAAAGACTGATGGACATCGGCTGCAGGTGCCAACTGTGGTCTTTCAGCAGGAGACTGGGTAGGAGACAATGTGAAGGAACTGGAGGCACTGTCAGCAACCCAATCTACTATCGCCTGTACTTGTTCAGGCCTCACCATTCGTAGAGCAGCATTAGGCCCGACCAAATACCGCTGCAGGTTCTGTCGCCTACTCGCACCTGAGGAAGGGGTGTCACTTGTGCGTGTAGCTGGCACAGATCGACCACGTCCTTTGCGTTCACCCACCATACTAACAGATGGTTTACGTCAGGCGACAATGTAACCGCCAATAGTCAACAATTAAGTTCACTGACAGTAAGGCAGCGCCGGGGTCATAAAGAGGAAACATTTCTTGAGGTCACACAGCAGTGTGACAGGCGAATTTTATACAATTACTTCATTTCACTGTGACAAATGCAGCAAAGGCCCCAGATGTAGGTTATTGCAAAAAAATATTTTTTTTAAACCCAGAATATTATTGCAGTATTTGAAGCTTGTATTTCACTGTGACAAATGCAGCAAAAGCCACAGATGTAGGGTATTGCAAAAAATGGGTGATTTTTAAACCCAGAATATAATTGCAGTATTTCAAGCTTGTACTTGACTGTCACAAATGCACATATGCTGTGCTGGTGCACTGAACTTGCAGAAAATGGCCGACGCCGCCCACCTAACTAACAGATGGATAAAAGTTATTTTTCTGTGTCACTGGGCTCAGGGTAGGTTAAAAAAAATTGTGCACTGCACCCACAAAACAAAATCTAGGTAGATCGCTGAGTTAACAAACACTTCTGATTAAAGACTCTCTCCTATTCTCTCCCTCACAGCAGCAGCATCCTCTCCCTACACATGTAACAACAGAGTGACGTGCAGTGCTACGTGACTCCAGATTATATAGAGCCTGGGTCACAAGCTGCACTGGCCAATCACAGCCATGCCATTAGTAGGCATGGCTGTGATGGCTTCTAAGGGCACAGAGTTAAACGCTTGTTGATTGGCTGCCCTGCAGCCTTTCAAAAAGCCCCATTCAGGGCCGTCTTTAACAAGGGGCAAAAGGGGCAGCTTCCCCGGGCCCAGTTGCTCCTGGGGGGCCCAAAGGCAGCTGCCTTTTGAGCCCTGCTGGCCACTGCCCCGGGTGTCAGGCTGTCAGCTACACAGGGGGTGCTGCCATGCCATGCCTGCCGACACTTCAGGCAGCGTACTGTGAGAGCTGTGATTCTCTAGGACCTTAGATGACATCATCACCATGTGACCAGTAACCTAGCAATATTACTGGTCACATGGCTATGAGATCATCAAGGTCTTTTCTACCAGGAGTGTTGCTGTAGAAGTTTGCCTTAACTGTGGAGCTTTTTTTTGTGAAGATTACATCAGAAAAAGGTGACAGGGGCTGTTATGCTAATATACTGTAATCTACTGTATAGTGTGGGGGGCCTGTATACTGTGGGGGCTTGTATACTGTGGGGGGCCTGTATACTGTGGGGGGCTGTATACTGTATACTGTGGGTGCTGTATATTGTGGAGTGCTATACTGCTGTACTGTATACTGTGGGGGGCTGTATACTGTGGGGGCTGTATACTGTGGGGGGGGGCCTGTATACTGTGGGGGCTGTATATTGTGGAGTGCTATACTGCTGTACTGTATACTGTGGGGGGCTGTATACTGTATGTGCTGTATATTGTGGAGTGCTATACTGCTGTACTGTATAGAGTAGGGGGGCTGTATAGTGTGGGGGGCTGTATACTGTGGGGGGCCTGTATACTGTGGGGGGCTGTATACTGTGGGTGCTGTATATTGTGGAGTGCTATACTGCTGTACTGTATACTGTGGGGGGGCTGTATACTGTGGGGTGCTGTATACTGTGGGCTGCTATACTGCTCTACTATATACTATGGGGTACTGTATAGTGTGGGGTGCTATACTGCATACTGTATGGTGCTGTATACTATAGGGTGCTATACTGCATACTGTAGGGTGCTGGGGTGCACTGTAACACTAGGGTGAGCCGAGCCCCGGTCTTCTTCCTGCAGAGCGGTGCCCACTTCCAGCCTGAGCCCAGCTGCCCAGAGCACTGATCCTGAGCCGCTGGAGTCTTCAGAACTGGAAGTATTTACAGTCATTCACTGGACTCTACCAGATGTGTGGATTTTTTGTGTGTGTGTTGTGGTGGAGGGCGTGATTGCCTGCTAAGGTGTGGGAAGGCGGGATCCAGGGGGCCCAAGTAAATTTTTGCCCAGGGTCCAATAAATATTAAAGACGGCCGTGGCGCCATTAACTCGCCGAACACCGAACTCAAACCCGAACTTTTACTGAAAAGTTCGGGTCCGGGGTCCAAAAATCCTAAAGTTCGGTACAAACCTGAACTTTACAGTTCGGGTTCGCTCAACCCTACTCAAAAGAATTCTTTTATAGTTATCACAATTAATTTGGGAAAAATCACCCAGGATCCAACATTCCACTGTATATGGAATCACTATTTTCAGTTTTTGAGTAATAAGTTTAGCTATTGCCTCCCATTATTCTGTTAGTTGTGTACAAGACCGAAACGTGTAAATAATCAGCCACCGTGGACAATGAGACGTACTTTTCAACCCACATTTATTAAGCCATACTGGTGTGACATATAATCTATGTATGATATTAAATTGAACCAAAACATGATTAAAATTGTGTGACACTAATCTTAAATTAGTCATTATTTTCCCCCAGTCATCTGGCTGGATCCTTAAAGCAGATCCCCAAACCTTTTGTCCTGGGGAACGTATACCAATAAATAGTGCTTCAAGATGCACTTTATAGAGTTGAGAAGTTTTAAACTTCTGCCCCAAATTTCCCATCAAATCATTCAAAGGTGTAGAAGTATCTATCTGTAACAAAAATTTCCCCTTTACACTAAAAAGTGCCGAACGTAACTGTAAATATCTAAACCAGGATAAATTAACTCTCTTTGTGTCAACTCCAAAAAAGGAAGTATATCTCCATTACTCACCACTTGTGCAACATACAGAATATTGTTTTTTTGCCAGTATTTATCTTGAGCTAAATCATCCAACTCCTGTAAATAGTAATTATGCCAGAGGGGCGTACAGCGGAGAGATCCCTTTATTCCTAACCAACCTCTAATAGTGCTGCACGTCTTAATAAATAACTTTCTAGATTCCCTATAATCCTGATGAACTCTAGATAATAACCTGGGTTCTAATAATGTAAACATATAACCATATGTAGATCTACTTAACAAAATCCTACAAAGTGGACTCTCCTCGCAGTGATTATACAGCCATAGCTCCCTTAAATGCGTCCCATACCGGTTGGACTCTGTGTTATCATTACGATCCCAGAAGCCCCCCGTCTCCTGTTTCACCAATTCATCATGAGTATCCTTACCCATTATAGAAGTCCAATGGGGGTTCAGTCTAAATAGAGGTCTTACTCTATGATCATTACCCCCCATAGTTAATTCAAGAGATAGGGGCACATGGTCCGATAGAGACCTGGCCTCATATTTCATCGATTTAATAAATCTGAGATGGTTTTTATTTATCAAGGCCAGATCTATCCTAGACATCGAGTCTCCAGATTTACTTACACAGGAATAAGTTATTTTCCCATTTTCAAACCCTTCCCCATACATCCACATAACGTGCTAAAGGGGACCCTTGGGCTGGAGTATAAGTATCTTCCCCCAAAGAGATCCTATCTATTTATGGATTCATAACACAGTTAAGGTCCCCAATAACTAGCGAGGGGCATTCAGGCCACCGATCCAAAAAGGTTAATAAACAGTTGAGAACATATAAAGAGAAGGGGGGGGGGAGGTATTTAAACAAAAGCCAAAATACACAGTGTCCCAGAGAGTTTCCCATAGAGAAAAACAAACCTCCCCTGTTTATCGGTAGAGGATGCCTCGCAAAAAAAATCAACTCCCTATGAATCAAAACTGTAACACCTCTGGGGTAACTAGTAATGGTAGACTGATAAGTCTGCGCAGCCCGTCCCCTGCCGAGCCTCAGTAGCATGAGTCTCCACCAAGCAAATGTCTCTGGACCTGGTCAAAAACCGCCTGTCTTTTAATCTTATCCCCAAGACCTCGCACATTCCAGGTGAAAACTCTAAATGTCATCAAACCAGCCAACAGATTCCCATAATATACAGGGTGGGCCATTTATATGGATGCACCTTAATAAAATGGGAATGGTTGGTGATATTAACTTCCTGTTTGTGGCACATTAGTATATGTTAGGGGGGAAACTTTTCAAGATGGGTGGTGACCATGGCGGCCATTTTAAAGTCGGCCATTTTGATTCCAACTTTTGTTTTTTTAATAGGAAGAAGGTCATGTGACACATCAAACTTATTGGGAATTTCGCAAGAAAAACAATGGTGTGCTTGGTTTTAACGTAACTTTATTCTTTCATGAGTTATTTAAAAGTTTCTGACCACTTATAAAATGTGTTCAATGTGCTGCCCATTGTGTTGGATTGTCAATGCAACCCTCTTCTCCCACTCTTCACACACTGATAGCAACACCGCAGGAGAAATGCTAGCACAGGCTTCCAGTATCCGTAGTTTCAGGTGCTGCACATCTCGTATCTTCACAGCATAGACGATTGCCTTCAGATGACCCCAAAGATAAAAGTCTAAGGGGGTCACTGGATATGCGAAATTGCTACATGATGATGTGTTTCCCTCTTTATGCACTGAAGCTGGCACGTTCCCTGAGTTTTTCCAGCAGGATGGTGCACCACCACATTATGGGTGTCAGGTCAGAGCATTCCTAGATGAACAGTTTCCTGTAAAGTGGATTGGTGGTCGTGGGCCAGTTGAATGGCCCCCAAGGTCTCCCGATTTGACCCCCTTAGACTTTTATCTTTGGGGTCATCTGAAGGCAATTGTTTATGCTGTGAAGATACGAGATGTGCAGCACCTGAAACTACGGATACTGGAAGCCTGTGCTAGCATTTCTCCTGTGGTGTTGCTATCAGTGTGTGAAGAGTGGGAGAAGAGGGTTGCATTGACAATCCAACACAATGGGCAGCACATTGAACACATTTTATAAGTGGTCAGAAACTTGTAAATAACTCATGAAAGAATAAAGTTACGTTAAAACCAAGCACACCATTGTTTTTCTTGTGAAATTCCCAATAAGTTTGATGTGTCACATGACCCTCTTCCTATTGAAAAAACTAAAGTTGGATTCAAAATGGCTGACTTTAAAATGGCCGCCATGGTCACCACCCATCTTGAAAAGTTTCCCCCCTCACATATACTAATGTGCCACAAACAGGAAGTTAATATCACCAACCATTCCCATTTTATTAAGGTGTATCCATATAAATGGCCCACCCTGTACATCAATTCCAAATCCCCAACCCTCAACCCCACCATCTTAGGAGATGCATCGCAACCCAACCCAAACCCTCCCCCCCCCCCACACATCCTGATCTGCCACATCACTGCGCAGATCTCTTACCGAAGACCGCCCCTCCCCCTCTCCCACCGCCATCTAAAATAGAAAAAGAGAACAAGGAAAAGGAAAAAATAATCATGCAGAAAACTGCCTAGGTATCAAAAAAATTAGTTTCCCCATTAAATATTATTCGCAGATTTGCTGGATAGACAAATTAATATTTAATGTCCTTCTCCTGTAAACGTTGTTTTTTTTGCTGCCAAAAAGTTGCATCTCTCTTCCTGGATCTATTTAGAGAAATCCGGAAAGAAAAGCAGTTTACTTCCATTATACACTATAGGAGGTCACTCCCTTGTTCTTCTAAAAACCGTATCCCTATCTCGAGACGTCGGTATCTTCGCCAAGAGTATCCGTGGCTGCCTCCCAGGGACAGGTTTTCCCCCAGGAACCCGGTGCGCCCTTTCCACCAGAAACAGGGCAGGGGGGGGAATGATCCTTCCCAAACTTTTCCTGAATTAAGGTCTGTATCATTTCGGCAAGATTTTTTTTTCTTCAGAGCCTTCAGGTAGACCCAAGATTCTCAGATTACATCTCCTAGACCTGTCCTCCAGATCCACCACCTTCATTTTAAGAATGTTAAAATTTCAGATTGAGATATTTTAGCTTCATTCTCCAGAGCTCCTATAGTTGTGACTCTGTCCCGGATCTTTGTAACATCGTCCCTTATCAGGACCACATCTGTCTGAATTACCCCGAACTGCGTTGAGATGTTCTGCATTAAATCTCCATTCTTTTTTACCGCGGCCAGGATTTCTTTTAATGGGGCAGGCTCCACAATAGATGAATCGTTTAGCTCTTCCTTCCTCACCTCTTCATTCTGAAGATCCTCCTCCATTACTTCGCCCACTTTGAATCCGGCATTTATTTACCATTTAGATCAGCCACCCCTTTTTGTCCTGCTCTTGTCATTACACTTGGAGACTAAATATTGATCTATTTTTGCCGATTTTAGTGTTTTGATGTACACACCACGTGAGGGCTGAACCGAAGCGTCTAACCATTCATTTTTATTTACCTTTACATTTATCTCCGTTATTTATTCATTTATTTTGGTCATAGAGAAATGTTTTTTGTTTTTTTTTTACCTAGCTTGTCCGGATTTACAGAACATTTCCCTTACAATTATAAAATGACCTTGAAATAAATAAAAGCTCAATGTCATCGAAAAAAATATATATAAATATCGCAAAATATGAACATGGTCCAAATGTCTGGATACGCTTCAGGGGTTACGGGCTTGTGTATCATTAGAATCACAAATGCGTCCTCGTATTCTCTCTTTCTACTTACGTGTAGTGCAACCGACCTGGTAAATCGCCCTATGTGCACTGAATCAGGTGCCCTACATAAGTGCTGTCACTAGTGATGTTTTATCTCATGTTGTTTCCGTTATTCTGTTTATTGTGTAGACAGAGATCATTTAGTCAGAGATCATGTAGTCAGAGATCATTTAGTCAGAGATCATTTAGTCAGAGACCATGTAGACAGAGGTCATGTAGACAGAGGTCATGTAGACAGAGACCATGTAGACAGAGGCCATGTAGACAGAGATCATGTAGTCAGAGATCATGTAGTCAGAGATCATTTAGTCAGAGACCATGTAGTCAGAGATCATTTAGTCAGAGATCATGTAGACAGAGACCATGTAGACAGAGACCATGTAGACAGAGGTCATGTAGACAGAGACCATGTAGACAGAGGCCATGTAGACAGAGATCATGTAGTCAGAGATCATGTAGTCAGAGATCATTTAGTCAGAGACCATGTAGTCAGAGATCATTTAGTCAGAGATCATGTAGACAGAGACCATGTAGACAGAGACCATGTAGACAGAGGTCATGTAGACAGAGGTCATGTAGACAGAGATCATGTAGTCAGAGATTATGTAGTCAGAGACCATGTAGTCAGAGATCATGTAGTCAGAGATCATTTAGTCAGAGACCATGTAGTCAGAGATCATTTAGTCAGAGATCATGTAGACAGAGACCATGTAGACAGAGGTCATGTAGATAGAGATTATGTAGTCAGAGATCATGTAGTCAGAGATCATTTAAGCTGTTTTCACACCTAAACTCCAGAATATTTCCAGATTATCAGGTCCGGAGATTTACTGGATTAAGGCCTATCACACATGTAGCTATCAGCCCAGAGATCATTTAGTCAGAGATCATTTAGTCAGAGACCATGTAGTCAGAGATCATGTAGTCATAGATCATGTAGACAGCGATCATGTAGTCAGAGACTAAAAGGTCTCTGACTAAATGGTCTCTGACTACATACATGATCTCTGACTAAAAGGTCTCTGACTAAATGGAGATCAGAGATCATGTATGTAGTCAGAGACCATTTAGTCAGAGACCATTTAGTCAGAGATCATTTATAGTGTTGATCGAGCACCATAGTGCTCGGGCCGAACACATCGGGATGCTCGGGTACTCTACCGAGCACCCGAGTATAATGGAAGTCAATGGGAAAACCCGAGCATTAAACCAGGCACCCCCTGCTCCGAAGAGGGGACGGTGTCTGGTTCACAGGAGAAGGTCAGAAATTGATGGAAACACCATCAAAATGGTTCGGGAACAGCACGGGGAGGATGTCTGGATGCATCTTGGACTCCCAGGTCGCTGCTGGGAATGATGTTGTCCATTCGGATGTCTGGCCTATGAACTTTCAATGTTATTTTCAGCGCAAACCATGTAGACCATGGGTAACGGGAGAATCATGGTTCGATTCCGGAGAGGGAGCCTGAGAAACAGCTACGGCTACCACATCCAAGCAAGGCAGCATGCGCGCAAATTACCTATTAGGTATAATTAGGAGAGGGCCTGCAGGTGATTATATGCGCCTTTAGGTGAGCTGACCCAGTCAAAGGTTGTAGGTGAAGGGCCTGTTGGTGAGCTGACCCTGTAAAACATTATATGCGAGGGCCTGCGGGTGAGCTGACCCTCTAAAACATTATGGTTGAGGGCTGCTGAGCTGACCATTGAAAAATATTACAGTGTTCCAAGCAGGCCGGGTCGCCTGAATACTTCAGCTAGGAATAATGGAATAGGACTCCGGTTCTATTTTGTTGGTTTTCAGAACTGGGGCCATGATTTAGAGGGACGGCCGGGGGCATCCCTATTGCGCCGCTAGAGGTGAAATTCTTGGACCGGCGCAAGAAGAACCAAAGCGAAAGCATTTGCCAAGAATATTTTCATTAATCAAAAATGAAAGTCGGAGGTTCGAAGACGATCAGATACTGTTGTAGTTCCGACCAAAAACGATGACGGCCGGCGATCCGGCGGCGCTATTCTCATGACCCGCCGAGCTGCTTCCGGGAAAGCAAAGTATTTGTGCGTTCCGGTGGGAGTATGGTTGCAAAGCTGACAAAGTACACTGTATGTCACAGATACATTTTTGAAGCGCACACGTTACACTGCAGATGTGGCCCTGGTAAGGTCACTGTCCGCTGCGGACACAGTCTACGGAAAAACTGCACTGGATGTCACTGATATTTTAGGGATGCGCACACTTTACACAGGAGATGTGGCGCGAATAATGTAACTGTCCGCAGCCTATTACATGGTATTTAGCGCAGGATGCTTTAAAAATATATATTACTGCTGTCACACATAATAGTCCTTAAAAGGACTTCTAGGTCTCCGAAAAGTTTTGGTGGTAATAATATTCTTAAATCACTCCCTACACTATCTGTCCCTTCCTATGCTCAGCTCTCCCTAAGACTGAGCCGAACATGCGTCATCGGGAGCTATATAGCGTTCGAGCCAGCCAATCACTGTAATGCCAGTAGCCAACATGGCTACTGGCATTACAGTAAGGGGGCAGTACTTACCATGTAGTCAGAGATCATGTAGACAGAGGTCATGTAGACAGAGGTCATGTAGACAGAGGTCATGTAGTCAAAGATCATGTAGTCAGAGACCATGTAGTCAGAAATCATGTAGACAGAGACCATGTAGTCAGAGGTCATGTAGACAGAGGTCATGTAGACAGAGGTCATGTAGTCAGAGGTCATGTAGTCAGAGGTCATGTAGTCAGAGGTCATGTAGTCAGAGGTCATGTAATCAGAGGTCATGTAGTCAGAGATCATGTAGTCAGAGATCATGTAGTCAGAGGTCATGTAGTAAGAGGTCATGCAGTCAGAGGTCATGCAGACAGAGGTCATGTAGACAGAGGTCATGTAGTCAGAGACCATGTAGTCAAAGATCATGTAGTCAGAGACCATGTAGTCAGAAATCATGTAGACAGAGACCATGTAGACAGAGGTCATGTAGACAGAGGTCATGTAGTCAGAGGTTATGTAGTCAGAGGTCATGTAGTCAGAGGTCATGTAGTCAGAGGTCATGTAGTCAGAGGTCATGTAGTCAGAGGTCATGTAGTCAGAGGTCATGTAGTCAGAGGTCATGTAGTCAGAGGTCATGCAGTCAGAGGTCATGCAGACAGAGGTCATGCAGTCAGGGGTCATGCAGACAGAGGTCATGTAGTCAGAGGTCATGTACTCCAGGTCACGTTGTCCATAGAGAAGAGGGAATGCGATGTTTGTACCGGACAGGACTGAATGGTGTACAGTCCTGAAAAAAAAGAAGTTTAGAACTGAGCACGTCTCATTATCTAGTGATTAACCCTTTATCTTCTACGTCCTGTTGTAGTCTGCCTTTTGTGATCCAGTTTGTGTTGCAGCGTCCGGTGCACTGCAGTAATCCAGAGGCTGCACATCGCTGCCGCAGACCGTTACTACCCCAAGGCCCCGACATCCACTGGTTTTATCCTTTTCTTATAGACCATCCTCAGAAGAAGACGAGAGCACCCAAGAGACGAGGGAGTCCTGCAGCAGCCAACTGTCCAGTATGTGACATTACCGCAGCCAGTAATCGCCGTCTGTACGTGTTCAGACCTGACTGTCCTATTGCTTGTGTGTTCGCAGGTCTAGAGATGGACTGCTCGGAGCCATACGGCGATCAAACAGAAGGTAAATAGGACCCCTCGTTATTTGGACGGTTCTCGCCACTTGTGGTCCTGGACTGACAAACTGCTGATTCTGTCAGTTCTGAGAAGGGGGCGCTCTAAGTACCTGTAGAAGGGCCGCTGGGCCGAGCGTATTGTCAGCCGACGGTCTAACGCAGGGATCAGCAACCTTCAGCACTCCAGCTGTGGTGAAACTACGACTCCCAGCATGCACACGTGCTTAGCTGTTTTCAGAATAAGTGAATGGAGCATGCTGGGAGTTGTAGTTTCACCACAGCTGGAGCGATGAAGGTTGCTGGCCCCGGGTCTGCCGTGTATGGGAGCATGCAGGAGAGAAGGATCCGTGTCCGTTCATTCATGACTCCGTGTGCATTCTGTGTCCACATGTCCGTTCCGCCAAAAAATAGAACATATCCTATTATTGTCCACATTACAGACAAGGATAGGACTGTTCTATTAGGGCCCGGCCGTTGCGTTTCGCTTCGCAAAATGAGGTACGCACACGGCTAGTATTCGTGTTTTGAGGATCCACAATTTGCAGACCACAAAATATCCAGCGGTCGCGTGGCACGTTTTGTTTTCCCTTCTTCTGAACTGTCAGAAGAACAGAACCCCACCCCCCCCCAAGAAAAAAATAAAAGAAAAAAACGGATCCTTTACTTTAACCATTCGTTGTGCTCATATTGAAATGTACGCCGTCCATCAAATATAAAACAGGAGCCTTAGCCCCTGAAATTGCATAGGTTACGTGTAAGGCATACATAAACACGAGGCGCGGCAGCCGCCAGCTCATGACCCATAGAACATTCCTCCATCTTGTGTCTTATAAAGAATGGTTTGGAGAAGTTTTGATCCCGATGTCCGGCGTTTTCTTTCTGCTGCAGGATCCAACAACCAGGAGATGAAGAGCGCCTCCAGCAGCCTGGAGTCCTGTAGGTACCAGCGCGCGCCCCGCCGCACTGTCTGTCACACCGTCATCCGTCTAATCTCTTGTATTGTTTAAGACATGGACTGTTCGGAGGACAAAGAAGAAGAGGAGGAAGAGGAGGAGGAGGAGGAGAGACGGAAGGAAAACGAGGATAACGGTAAATGCTCGGTGAGGCAGGAAATCGCCCATTGTCGTTACCGACTGCCGCTTTCTTCTTGATAAAGTCTTATCAAAAACATGATAAAACATTTTCAAACATAGGGCAATGAGGCGGGGGCGCAGCGAGAGCCCCTCGCCTGGACTCGGCCCCTCTCAGAATGAGCAGCACCTTCTGCTGTGACCGGCCATCAGTGGAGCGTCAGGAGGGATCTGGGATCTACCTGTCCTTCCATCTCTCAGGGACGTTCATGTACAAAATCTATAAGTAATGATCAGGAGAAACCTCACAGCAGCCGACAATAACCTGCAGATTGTCCTCTCCTGCTGCAGCCTACATTGGGTAGATGGGTAGAAGGACATGCTCCCTCCAGAGCAGGATTATACCAGAAGAGGATGGCCGCCTGTAAACACCATAATATGATCTATGAAGAGGTCCACAGGATAGGTCGTCAATATCAGATCAGTGAGGGTCCAACTCCCGGCACCCCTATCAATCAGCCGACAGAAAGCAGCGGTGCACCGAAGCCAGCACAGCTCAGTAATGTAATGTACACAGTGACTGCACCAGGAGAATAGTGAGTGCAGCTCTGGAGTATAATACAGGATATAACTCAGGGTTAGTACAGGATAAGTAATGTATGTACACAGTGACTGCACCAGCAGAATAGTGAGTGCAGCTCTGGAGTATAATACAGGATATAACTCAGGGTTAGTACAGGATAAGTAATGTATGTACACAGTGACTGCACCAGCAGAATAGTGAGTGCAGCTCTGGAGTATAATACAGGATGTAACTCAGGATCAGTACAGGATAAGTAATGTATGTACACAATGACTGCACCAGCAGAATAGTGAGTGCAGCTCTGGAGTATAATACAGGATGTAACTGAGGATCAGTACAGGATAAGTAATGTATGTACACAGTGACTGCACCAGCAGAATAGTGAGTGCAGCTCTGGAGTATAATACAGGATGTAACTCAGGATCAGTACAGGATAAGTAATGTATGTACACAATGACTGCACCAGCAGAATAGTGAGTGCAGCTCTGGAGTATAATACAGGATGTAACTGAGGATCAGTACAGGATAAGTAATGTATGTACACAGTGACTGCACCAGCAGAATAGTGAGTGCAGCTCTGGAGTATAATACAGGATGTAACTCAGGATCAGTACAGGATAAGTAATGTATGTACACAGTGACTGCACCAGCAGAATAGTGAGTGCAGCTCTGGAGTATAATACAGGATGTAACTCAGGATCAGTACAGGATAAGTAATGGCTGTACACAGTGACTGCACCAGCAGAATAGTGAGTGCAGCTGTGGAGTATAATACAGGATGTAACTCAGGATCAGTACAGGATAAGTAATGTATGTACACAGTGACTGCACCAGCAGAATAGTGAGTGCAGCTCTGGAGTATAATACAGGATGTAACTCAGGATCAGTACAGGATAAGTAATGTATGTACACAGTGACTGCACCAGCAGAATAGTGAGTGCAGCTCTGGAGTATAATACAGGATGTAACTCAGGATCAGTACAGGATAAGTAATGTATGTACACAGTGACTGCACCAGGAGAATAGTGAGTGCAGCTCTGGAGTATAATACAGGATGTAACTCAGGATCAGTACAGGATAAGTAATGTATGTACACAGTGACTGCACCAGCAGAATAGTGAGTGCAGCTCTGGAGTATAATACAGGAGGTAACTCAGGATCAGTACAGGATAAGTAATTTATGTACACAGTGACTGCACCAGGAGAATAGTGAGTGCAGCTCTGGAGTATAATACAGGATGTAACTCAGGATCAGTACAGGATAAGTAATGTATGTACACAGTGACTGCACCAGCAGAATAGTGAGTGCAGCTCTGGAGTATAATACAGGATGTAACTCAGGATCAGTACAGGATAAGTAATGTATGTACACAGTGACTGCACCAGCAGAATAGTGAGTGCAGCTCTGGAGTATAATACAGGATGTAACTCAGGATCAGTACAGGATAAGTAATGTATGTACACAGTGACTGCACCAGCAGAATAGTGAGTGCAGCTCTGGAGTATAATACAGGATGTAACTCAGGATCAGTACAGAATAAGTAATGTATGTACACAGTGACTGCACCAGCAGAATAGTGAGTGCAGCTCTGGAGTATAATACAGGATGTAACTCAGGATCAGTACAGGATAAGTAATGTATGTACACAGTGACTACACCAGCAGAATAGTGAGTGCAGCTCTGGAGTATAATACAGGATGTAACTCAGGATCAGTACAGGATAAGTAATGTATGTACACAGTGACTGCACCAGCAGAATAGTGAGTGCAGCTCTGGAGTATAATACAGGATGTAACTCAGGATCAGTACAGGATAAGTAATGTATGTACACAGTGACTGCACCAGCAGAATAGTGAGTGCAGCTCTGGAGTATAATACAGGATGTAACTCAGGATCAGTACAGAATAAGTAATGTATGTACACAGTGACTGCACCAGCAGAATAGTGAGTGCAGCTCTGGAGTATAATACAGGATGTAACTCAGGATCAGTACAGGATAAGTAATGTATGTACACAGTGACTGCACCAGCAGAATAGTGAGTGCAGCTCTGGGGTATAATACAGGATGTAACTCAGGATCAGTACAGGATAAGTAATGTATGTACACAGTGACTGCACCAGCAGAATAGTGAGTGCAGCTCTGGAGTATAATACAGAATGTAACTCAGGATCAGTAAAGGATAAGTAATGTAAGTACACAGTGACTGCACCAGCAGAATAGTGAGTGCAGCTCTGGAGTATAATACAGAATGTAACTCAGGATCAGTACAGGATAAGTAATGTATGTATACAGTGACTGCACCAGCAGAATAGTGAGTGCTGCTCTGGAGTATAATACAGAATGTAACTCAGGATCAGTAAAGGATAAGTAATATATGTACACAGTGACTGCACCAGCAGAATAGTGAGTGCAGCTCTGGAGTATAATACAGGATGTAACTCAGGATCAGTACAGGATAAGTAATGTATGTACACAGTGACTGCACCAGCAGAATAGTAAGTGCAGCTCTGGAGTATAATACAGGATGTAACTCAGGATCAGTACAGGATAAGTAATGTATGTACACAGTGACTGCACCAGGAGAATAGTGAGTGCAGCTCTGGAGTATAATACAGGATGTAACTCAGGATCAGTACAGGATAAGTAATGTATGTACACAGTGACTGCACCAGCAGAATAGTGAGTGCAGCTCTGGAGTATAATACAGGAGGTAACTCAGGATCAGTACAGGATAAGTAATGTATGTACACAGTGACTGCACCAGCAGAATAGTAAGTGCAGCTCTGGAGTATAATACAGGATGTAACTCAGGATCAGTACAGGATAAGTAATGTATGTACACAGTGACTGCACCAGGAGAATAGTGAGTGCAGCTCTGGAGTATAATACAGGATGTAACTCAGGATCAGTACAGGATAAGTAATGTATGTACACAGTGACTGCACCAGCAGAATAGTGAGTGCAGCTCTGGAGTATAATACAGGATGTAACTCAGGATCAGTACAGGATAAGTAATGTATGTACACAGTGACTGCACCAGCAGAATAGTGAGTGCAGCTCTGGAGTATAATACAGGATGTAACTCAGGATCAGTACAGGATAAGTAATGTATGTACACAGTGACTGCACCAGCAGAATAGTGAGTGCAGCTCTGGAGTATAATACAGGATGTAACTCAGGATCAGTACAGAATAAGTAATGTATGTACACAGTGACTGCACCAGCAGAATAGTGAGTGCAGCTCTGGAGTATAATACAGGATGTAACTCAGGATCAGTACAGGATAAGTAATGTATGTACACAGTGACTACACCAGCAGAATAGTGAGTGCAGCTCTGGAGTATAATACAGGATGTAACTCAGGATCAGTACAGAATAAGTAATGTATGTACACAGTGACTGCACCAGCAGAATAGTGAGTGCAGCTCTGGAGTATAATACAGGATGTAACTCAGGATCAGTACAGGATAAGTAATGTATGTACACAGTGACTGCACCAGCAGAATAGTGAGTGCAGCTCTGGGGTATAATACAGGATGTAACTCAGGATCAGTACAGGATAAGTAATGTATGTACACAGTGACTGCACCAGCAGAATAGTGAGTGCAGCTCTGGAGTATAATACAGAATGTAACTCAGGATCAGTAAAGGATAAGTAATGTAAGTACACAGTGACTGCACCAGCAGAATAGTGAGTGCAGCTCTGGAGTATAATACAGAATGTAACTCAGGATCAGTACAGGATAAGTAATGTATGTATACAGTGACTGCACCAGCAGAATAGTGAGTGCTGCTCTGGAGTATAATACAGAATGTAACTCAGGATCAGTAAAGGATAAGTAATATATGTACACAGTGACTGCACCAGCAGAATAGTGAGTGCAGCTCTGGAGTATAATACAGGATGTAACTCAGGATCAGTACAGGATAAGTAATGTATGTACACAGTGACTGCACCAGCAGAATAGTAAGTGCAGCTCTGGAGTATAATACAGGATGTAACTCAGGATCAGTACAGGATAAGTAATGTATGTACACAGTGACTGCACCAGCAGAATAGTGAGTGCAGCTCTGGAGTATAATACAGGATGTAACTCAGGATCAGTACAGGATAAGTAATGTATGTACACAGTGACTGCACCAGAAGAATAGTGAGTGCAGCTCTTGAGTATATTACAGGATGTAACTCAGGATCAGTACAGGATAAGTAATGTATGTACACAGTGACTGCACCAGCAGAATAGTGAGTGCAGCTCTGGAGTATAATACAAGATGTAACTCAGGATCGGTACAGGATAAGTAATGTATGTACACAGTGACTGCACCAGCAGAATAGTGAGTGCAGCTCTGGAGTATAATACATGATGTAACCCAGGATCGGTACAGGATAAGTAATGTATGTACACAGTGACTGCACCAGCAGAATAGTTAGTGCAGCTCTGGAGTATAATACATGATGTAACCCAGGATCAGTACAAGATAAGTAATGTATGTACACAGTGAGTGCACCAGCAGAATAGTGAGTGCAGCTCTGGAGTATAATACAGGATGTAACTCAGGATCAGTCCAGGATAAGTAATGTATGTACACAGTGACTGTACCAACAGAATAGTGAGTGCAGCTCTGGAGTATAATACAGGATGTAACTGAGGATCAGTACAGGATAAGTAATGTATGTACACAGTGACTGCACCAGCAGAATAGTGAGTGCAGCTCTGGAGTATAATACAGGATGTAACTCAGGATCAGTACAGGATAAGTAATGTATGTACACAGTGACTGCACCAGCAGAATAGTGAGTGCAGCTCTGGAGTATAATACAGGATGTAACTGAGGATCAGTACAGGATAAGTAATGTATGTACACAGTGACTGCACCAGCAGAATAGTGAGTGCAGCTCTGGAGTATAATACAGGATGTAACTCAGGATCAGTACAGGATAAGTAATGTATGTACACAGTGACTGCACCAGCAGAATAGTGAGTGCAGCTCTGGAGTATAATACAGGATGTAACTCAGGATCAGTACAGAATAAGTAATGTATGTACACAGTGACTGCACCAGCAGAATAGTGAGTGCAGCTCTGGAGTATAATACAGGATGTAACTCAGGATCAGTACAGGATAAGTAATGTATGTACACAGTGACTGCACCAGCAGAATAGTGAGTGCAGCTCTGGAGTATAATACAGGATGTAACTCAGGATCAGTACAGGATAAGTAATGTATGTACACAGTGACTGCACCAGAAGAATAGTGAGTGCAGCTCTTGAGTATATTACAGGATGTAACTCAGGATCAGTACAGGATAAGTAATGTATGTACACAGTGACTGCACCAGCAGAATAGTGAGTGCAGCTCTGGAGTATAATACAAGATGTAACTCAGGATCGGTACAGGATAAGTAATGTATGTACACAGTGACTGCACCAGCAGAATAGTGAGTGCAGCTCTGGAGTATAATACATGATGTAACCCAGGATCGGTACAGGATAAGTAATGTATGTACACAGTGACTGCACCAGCAGAATAGTTAGTGCAGCTCTGGAGTATAATACATGATGTAACCCAGGATCAGTACAAGATAAGTAATGTATGTACACAGTGAGTGCACCAGCAGAATAGTGAGTGCAGCTCTGGAGTATAATACAGGATGTAACTCAGGATCAGTCCAGGATAAGTAATGTATGTACACAGTGACTGTACCAACAGAATAGTGAGTGCAGCTCTGGAGTATAATACAGGATGTAACTGAGGATCAGTACAGGATAAGTAATGTATGTACACAGTGACTGCACCAGCAGAATAGTGAGTGCAGCTCTGGAGTATAATACAGGATGTAACTCAGGATCAGTACAGGATAAGTAATGTATGTACACAGTGACTGCACCAGCAGAATAGTGAGTGCAGCTCTGGAGTATAATACAGGATGTAACTGAGGATCAGTACAGGATAAGTAATGTATGTACACAGTGACTGCACCAGCAGAATAGTGAGTGCAGCTCTGGAGTATAATACAGGATGTAACTCAGGATCAGTACAGGATAAGTAATGTATGTACACAGTGACTGCACCAGCAGAATAGTGAGTGCAGCTCTGGAGTATAATACAGGATGTAACTCAGGATCAGTACAGAATAAGTAATGTATGTACACAGTGACTGCACCAGCAGAATAGTGAGTGCAGCTCTGGAGTATAATACAGGATGTAACTGAGGATTAGTACAGGATAAGTAATGTATGTACACAGTGACTGCACCAGCAGAATAGTGAGTGCAGCTCTGGAGTATAATACAGGATGTACTTGTCACTGCCTGCCCTGTGAGAGATCTGAGAAGATCGGATAGACTTGCAGCACGTGAGTCTATCTGACAGGTCTTTCTGTGTTTCCTTTCTGTTTGTTGTTGTGGGCAGAATCCCACCTCTCCACAGGTTCTGCTCGTTAGCTGTTTGAGAGGCTCTATTTAAGTCCGCCTCTTACTGATGACTTTGCGTTTGATTTTTTTTTTCTGGAGTTCTATACTGAATGTTTGTGGATCATCTACTTCCCACTCGTCTCAAGCTAAGTCCTCCTATTTTCTCTTTTGTGCATGTGTTGCTGCTAGGTCTCAGGGAGACGCTGGTCCCTTCACAGTGGAAGTTACTGGCTGTCTCATTTCCCTCTCCCTAAGTTAGGGTTTGCTACAGTGTCAGCAGGGCTTAGGTTCCAGCGTATGAGTTCGTTCACCATCAGGACTTGCTCATACTGTCAGCAGTCAGGGAGAGGCTCAGGGATTGTTAGGAGGTTACCATTCCCTCCTCCCTAGCTTTGCGGCCTAGTCTCTTTACCTGTTGCTGTTTGTTTATTTGGTGTTCCTCTAATCCCCACTGGCCATGACAGTACTGTAACTCAGGATCAGTTCAGGATAAGTAATCTGTAGGTGAACCTACACTTTAAAACTAGCGATAAGGAAATTATCTCCTAACATTGTTATAAAATGAAAAAAACAAGATCTTTGTTTCACATTTTGTCGACAGATAAAAGAATCAGCGGCACGTGCATCAGGGAAAACTCCCTGACTCTGACGGTTTCATCTGTGATTGGGGAAACAGAAACTTCAAATGGAAATGAGAATGGGGGTCGGTCCTCACACAGAGAGAGTCTGTCTCAAGGTACCGAGTCCATGCACTTCATGTACTGTATGAAGCATCTGGTCCAGAGGGTCTTCACTGTCCGCATGATAAATAGCAGGATCTAGTACCTAAAACTGGTATATGGACAGGGCTGGAGGGAGAACTGGAGATTTTACACTAATGGCGCATTATATGCCCGACCCCGCAGCTGCTCTCTATGAAGGCCGATCTCAGCGGTTTACCAGAATTTATTGAAGAATTTGCCTCCTATACCCCATAGAACATTAAAATAAGCCCATAAGGGTTTAATTCTGCTGCTAAACCAGACACTGTTCTAACTATAGAATAGCCTGCGCGGTGTATAATAACTTTTATTAAAGCTGCCGCCATTTTTGGATATGTAATATATGAAACTCCATGGTAGACAATGATAAAAGCAAAATAAATCTATTTTAAGTTAAAATTATAGTATAACCAGAACCATAAATTTAAAAATGCATTTTTTTTATTATTCTTTCTATATATAAGCCTAAAATAAGCACAAATTATGTGCAAAAAAAATATTATGAAAACCTAAATTATAAAAAAATAAAATGTATCATACCACTTGGACCTCCACTGATGACATCCACGAGGACCCAGTACCCTGTGGAGCCCCCATGAAATGAACGGAGCGGCTGGTCAGACGGGCAGCTGCTCTATTCAGCTTTATGGGAGTCCCGGAAATAGCAGAGTACAGAGCTCACCTACCTCCGGAGCCTCAATGGGGTACAGGACCTCTGTTCTCGTGATTGGTGGGGGTCCCAGCAGTAGGATCCCCACCAATCTAATTATTCCATCACATAACCGGAACACTGTTATACTAATGTGCGGGTCTTGAAGCGGCTGCGGTATAACCGGTGGTCGTGGACTCGGTCCTCTCTTTTTGCAGATCTGTCTGTCACTGTACAGATGAATATTTCAGTGTCATCTGGCCACGGCGTTGATTCATCTCAGACACATAAGAGGAAGATTTCAGAGGAAGATGAAGAGAATATGGTAAGAAGATCTAGCAGATCTCAGAGAAGCGCTCTGCTGTCCTCTCCTGTGGAGGATGAAGGATTTAGAGGATCTTCACCACTAAGTGGGGGCAGCGAGAACTCATTTTTTGTGACGGTTGTTTCGAGTTCAGTGCTATAAATCCTCTACGTAGATGTAGCAATAAATACGTACTTTGTCCTTATGAATACATGTGATGAATGATCACCAAGTGAGGCCTCCGTGGCTCAGAAGTGATTTCTTTTCATTCTCATTATCTCGCCCAGCTCTGTGCAGCTCAGTTGTTTTGATGCTGCCAGGGCTTTCTGTGGAGGAGATAACTGATGTAGAGGACTATAGTCCCCATAATTCCTCTCCCCTCTCACAGACAGCGGAGGACATTTATCAGGCTCGCCTGTTTTCAGGTGTAAAATTAGACTGGTGTATTTCATTCGTCGTTCGACAAGTATTTATTAAAACTCGTTCAGCAGCTGATGAATTAGACGCCGTGTACTGGTATTAGTCTGACCTCTAGTGGTTGTTTTTCAGTTAGACGGGTTCATATTCACTTAGACTGGTCTAATTTATTAACGTGTGAAAATGGTCGCATCTTTGCGGAGAAAAGTCACATGTCTCCCTGAAATTGCGACTTTTAAAGCAAAAATAGTTGCACTTCACCTCTCAAAACTGTCGAATAAAAATAAGCCAGCCGGTCGAATTTTTGAAGCGCATTTACTAATGAAAGCTCGCCCATTTTGGAAGCATTTGTACCTCAGTTTTAGACCAATTCTGGTGGTGCTTTTAATGCACATTTTTTCAGCCTGATGTAGCTGTGCTTTTTTTCTATATGAATTAGGCGCAAGAACATTCAAATTTTTACTCCAATCCAGGGTGGCGGATTTCTGTCCTCCGTGTGAAGAGACCTTATACAGTGGGATGCGAAAGTTTGGGCAACCTTGTTAATCGTCATGACTTTCCTGTATAAATCGTTGGTTGTTACGATATAAAATGTCAGTTAAATATATCATACAGGAGACACACACAGTGATATCTGAGAAGTGAAATGAAGTTTATTGGATCTACAGAAAGTGCTATAATTGTTTAAACACAATTAGGCAGGTGCATACATTTGGGCACTGTTGTCAAAACCTTTAGAACTAATTATTGGAACTCAGATTGGCTTGGTAAGCTCAGTGACCCCTGACCTACAAACACAGGTGAATCCAATTATGAGAAAGAGTATTTAAGGGGGTCAATTGTAAGTTTCCCTCCTCTTTTAATTTTCTCTGAAGAGTAGCAACATGGGGGTCTCAAAACAACTCTCAAATGACCTGAAGACAAAGATTGTTCACCATCACGGTTTAGGGGAAGGATACAGAAAGCCGTCTCAGAGATTTCAGCTTCTGTCTCCACAGTTAGGAACATATTGAGGAGATGGAAGACCACAGGTTCAGTTCAAGTTAAGGCTCGAAGTGGCAGACCAAGAAAAATCTCGGATAGACAGAAGCGACGAATGGTGAGAACAGTCCGAGTCAACCCACAGACCAGCACCAAAGACCTACAACATCATCTTGCTGCAGATGTAGTCACTGTGCATCGTTCAGCCATTGGGCGCACTTTACACAAGGAGATGCTGTATGCGAGAGGGATGCTGTCACGGCCATGGCTATGACCGTGACTCCTGAACCGCATGCGGTTGTCAGCGGTTTTCATTGGTGTTCAATCACAGGTGAGGGCTGTGGTATTGGCCTCACCTGTGGTTGCCGCTGGCAACAGTATGTATGTGGCAGCGTAGCAGGCTGAGCTGTGCCATGCAGCTCGCTACGCTGCGCATGCGGTTTTGTGTGTGATGTGTGGATGTGTGCACTGTGTTTTATGTTATTGTGTGCACGTCCCCTTTAAGTGGTGTTTTCCCTTCCCTGGTGTTGGAAGGGTTAATCCCCTTCCTAGTGTGTGTGTGCACTGGGTGTGTCCGACTGTGGGGTGTGGCTTCTTGGCCTATAAAGCCTCACTGCTTTTGCAGGCCTGGAGGTTGCTTCAGCCATGCTTAGCTGAGAGCAGCCTCATGTATTTGTTACCTGCCAGTAAGAGCCACCCCTGTGGTCATAAACCTTAAATGTCATAACCATATTGTGCTTAAGTTATTTCCAGTTATGTGTGATGTCTGTGTGATGTTTTATATGTCTCCCTTTGTGCAGCTATGGATCTGGGTCCCTGTGTGGGGATGCGTTTATGATCTGCACCCTGCTAACACAGGGATCCAGTCAGCAAGGCTGTGGCAGGTAGGTGGAACTCTAGTTCACCTGCCATATCCATAGAGCTGTTTATGTCTCCCCTTTTCCTGCAGCTTGGCCGTTGAGACTCCTGCTCCTCCGTGTCTAGGAGGAGTGGGCTTGTCTTACTCAGCTCCTAGGTGAGGGTCATCTTGAGGGCCAGCAGGGACTTTTAGGTTCCGGAGCATGGGCCCTCCTACCATCAAGGTTGGCCCATGCAGCTAGGAGCTAGGGTCAGGTTAGGGATGCCTTAGGAGGTGACCTGCTCCCTAATCCTGTCTTCATGGCCAAGCAGCCGAAACATCACCGGGCTCCACACGGCTGAGGATTTCCCCCATCCTCAGCCGTGACAGATGCAGAGGAAGCCTTTTCTCCACTTGAGGTGGGCTAAAGCACATAGGACAAGCCAGCTTCATTTTGGAATAAGGTGCTGTGGACTGATGAAACTAAAATTGAGTTATTTGGCCATAACAAGGGGCGTTATGCATGGAGGAAAAAGAACATTGGGTTATTGGGCAGACTAGATGGGCCATTATTGGGCAGACTAGATGGGCCAAATGGTTCTTATCTGCCGACACATTCTATGTTTCTATGTTTCTATGTTTCTATGTTTCTAACACAGCATTCCAAGAAAAACACCTGCTACCTACAGTACAATATGGTGGTGGTTCCATCATGTGTGGGGCTGTGTGGCCAGTGCAGGGACTGGGAATCTTGTCAAAGTTGAGGGACGCATGGATTCCACTCAGTATCAGCAGATTCTGGAGACCAATGTCCAGGAACAGTGACAAAGCTGAAGCTGCGCCGGGGCTGGATCTTTCCACAAGACAACGACCCTAAACACTGCTCAAAATCCACTAAGGCATTTATGCAGAGGAACAAGTACAACGTTCTGGAATGGCCATCTCAGTCCCCAGACCTGAATATAATTGAAAATCTGTGGTGTGACTTAAAGAGAGCTGTCCATGCTCGGAAGCCATCAAACCTGAATGAACTAAAGATGTTTTGTAAAGAGGAATGGTCCAAAATACCTTCAACCAGAATCCAGACTCTCATTGGAACCTACAGGAAGCGTTTAGAGGCTGTAATTTCTGCAAAAGGAGGATCTACTAAATATTGATTTCATTTCTTTTTTGTGGTGCCCAAATTTATGCACCTGCCTAATTTTGTTTAAACAATTATAGCACTTTCTGTAAGTCCAATAAACTTCATTTCACTTCTCAAATATCACTGTGTGTGTCTCCGATATGATATATTTATCGTAACAACCAACGATTTATACAGGAAAATCATGACGATTAACAAGGTTGCCCAAACTTTCGCATCCCACTGTAAATACTATGCAAAATAGTGACAGACTGAAGCAGTCTGCTGACAGTCTCACGGCTTTTAGCGTATGCGTTGTGGATGTGATACTGAAGCAAACTAAGATTACCAAAGAACCGTACGGAACACTAAAATACGCCATATTACCACCATGTGCCTTACTGTATAGAAGGCAATTGTCTATTTTTGCACCTGACCCCCATACAGAGAAAAACAGTCTTCCCAGCTACACCCTTGCTTCACAAAATACGACCGGACTGAATGTGCGCAGCACGGTGCCGCCATAATGTGTGTTGCCTTATCTGCACGTGAAGACCACCAGCTGACCCTGGATTGGTGAGGCATCTGTGTCCTTTTGATGCAAGATGGTGGCGGTACCTGACTTCTTTAGGTAACGGCTTTCTCGAGCTGCTCCTATCTTCCTCCACAGGGGCTGGATGGTAACATGCTGCCTGTCTGTGCACATGCGCTGAACGCGTCCGGTTACTGTTCTGCGCCTGTGGAGGAGGCCGGGAACAGCCCGAGGAAGAGGTCACATGAAGAAGTAGAGTGAATTACCGGGGCAGCCGGGGTAAAATACTAAATCATAGATGGTTCCATGAACCAAACGTTACGGGTTCTGGCCGTCAAAGAAATGTTCATATAAAACGGCCAACTGCTTTAAAATGGTTTTTGGAGATTTTTTAGACTGGTGACCTATCCTCTGTATCAGTGTCTGACCGGTGGGGGTCCGACACAATAGCGCTGTGGTTTTCTCACAGCTTCTCCTAGGTCAGTGACGACATGTTCATCGGTCACATGGCCTAGGAGCAGCTCATCCCTATAGAAGTTAATGGAGCTGAGTGTGATACCAAGCACGGCCACTATACAATGTATGGCGCTGTCCTTGATGAGATGTGAGGAGGCCGCCGATACCTTCTCAAACTGCTGACTGGAGGGGTCCCTGGTTTCAGACCCCCACCGATCAGATACTGATAAGGTATCAGTATTACAATTTGGGAAAACCCCTTTAATTTACATTGCAAGCTCCAATGGTGACAGGGAGCGATGTGAGCAACGACGATCTCTGTACATATATAACTATATAACAATGAAAGCTAACATTAAATCAGTGCAGTCCGGGCATCGGGGGTCACACTGGTATATAGATATACAGTACTGTGCAGTCCAGGCATCGGGGGTCACACTGGTATATAGATATACAATACTGTGCAGTCCAGGCATCGGGGGTCACACTGGTATATAGATATACAGTACTGCGCAGTCCGGGCATCGGGGGTCACACTGGTATATAGATATACAGTACTGCGCAGTCCGGGCATCGGGGGTCACACTGGTATATAGATATACAGTACTGTGCAGTCCGGGCATCGGGGGTCACACTGGTATATAGATATACAGTACTGCGCAGTCCGGGCATCGGGGGTCACACTGGTATATAGATATACAGTACTGCGCAGACCGGGCATCGGGGGTCACACTGGTATATAGATATACAGTACTGCGCAGACCGGGCATCGGGGGTCACACTGGTATATAGATATACAGTACTGTGCAGTCCGGGCATCGGGGGTCACACTGGTATATAGATATACAGTACTGCGCAGTCCGGGCATCGGGGGTCACACTGGTATATAGATATACAGTACTGCGCAGTCCGGGCATCGGGGGTCACACTGGTATAGATATACAGTACTGTGCAGTCCGGGCATCGGGGGTCACACTGGTATATAGATATACAGTACTGCGCAGTCCGGGCATCGGGGGTCACACTGGTATATAGATATACAGTACTGCGCAGTCCGGGCATCGGGGGTCACACTGGTATATAGATATACAGTACTGTGCAGTCCGGGCATCGGGGGTCACACTGGTATATAGATATACAGTACTGTGCAGTCCGGGCATCGGGGGTCACACTGGTATATAGATATACAGTACTGTGCAGTCCGGGCATCGGGGGTCACACTGGTATATAGATATACAGTACTGTGCAGTCCGGGCATCGGGGGTCACACTGGTATATAGATATACAGTACTGAGCAGTCCGGGCATCGGGGGTCACACTGGTATATAGATATACAGTACTGTGCAGTCCGGGCATCGGGGGTCACACTGGTATATAGATATACAGTACTGCGCAGTCCGGGCATCGGGGGTCACACTGGTATATAGATATACAGTACTGCGCAGTCCGGGCATCGGGGGTCACACTGGTATATAGATATACAGTACTGCGCAGTCCGGGCATCGGGGGTCACACTGGTATATAGATATACAGTACTGCGCAGTCCGGGCATCGGGGGTCACACTGGTATATAGATATACAGTACTGCGCAGTCCGGGCATCGGGGGTCACACTGGTATATAGATATACAGTACTGTGCAGTCCGGGCATCGGGGGTCACACTGGTATATAGATATACAGTACTGCGCAGTCCGGGCATCGGGGGTCACACTGGTATATAGATATACAGTACTGTGCAGTCCGGGCATCGGGGGTCACACTGGTATATAGATATACAGTACTGCGCAGACCGGGCATCGGGGGTCACACTGGTATATAGATATACAGTACTGCGCAGTCCGGGCATCGGGGGTCACACTGGTATATAGATATACAATACTGTGCAGTCCGGGCATCGGGGGTCACACTGGTATATAGATATACAGTACTGTGCAGTCCGGGCATCGGGGGTCACACTGGTATATAGATATACAGTACTGTGCAGTCCGGGCATCGGGGGTCACACTGGTATAGATATACAGTACTGTGCAGTCCGGGCATCGGGGGTCACACTGGTATATAGATATACAGTACTGCGCAGTCCGGGCATCGGGGGTCACACTGGTATATAGATATACAGTACTGCGCAGACCGGGCATCGGGGGTCACACTGGTATATAGATATACAGTACTGTGCAGTCCGGGCATCGGGGGTCACACTGGTATATAGATATACAGTACTGCGCAGTCCGGGCATCGGGGGTCACGCTGGTATATAGATATACAGTACTGCGCAGACCGGGCATCGGGGGTCACACTGGTATATAGATATACAGTACTGAGCAGTCCGGGCATCGGGGGTCACACTGGTATATAGATATACAGTACTGCGCAGTCCGGGCATCGGGGGTCACACTGGTATATAGATATACAGTACTGCGCAGTCCGGGCATCGGGGGTCACACTGGTATATAGATATACAGTACTGCGCAGTCCGGGCATCGGGGGTCACACTGGTATATAGATATACAGTACTGAGCAGTCCGGGCATCGGGGGTCACACTGGTATATAGATATACAGTACTGCGCAGTCCGGGCATCGGGGGTCACACTGGTATATAGATATACAGTACTGCGCAGTCCGGGCATCGGGGGTCACACTGGTATATAGATATACAGTACTGTGCAGTCCGGGCATCGGGGGTCACACTGGTATATAGATATACAGTACTGCGCAGTCCGGGCATCGGGGGTCACACTGGTATATAGATATACAGTACTGCGCAGTCCGGGCACCGGGGGTCACACTGGTATATAGATATACAGTACTGCGCACTCCGGGCATCGGGGGTCACACTGGTATATAGATATACAGTACTGCGCAGTCCGGGCATCGGGGGTCACACTGGTATATAGATATACAGTACTGTGCAGTCCGGGCATCGGGGGTCACACTGGTATATAGATATACAGTACTGCGCAGTCCGGGCATCGGGGGTCACACTGGTATATAGATATACAGTACTGTGCAGTCCGGGCATCGGGGGTCACACTGGTATATAGATATACAGTACTGCGCAGTCCGGGCATCGGGGGTCACACTGGTATATAGATATACAGTACTGCGCAGTCCGGGCATCGGGGGTCACACTGGTATATAGATATACAGTACTGCGCAGTCCGGGCATCGGGGGTCACACTGGTATATAGATATACAGTACTGCGCAGTCCGGGCATCGGGGGTCACACTGGTATATAGATATACAGTACTGTGCAGTCCGGGCATCGGGGGTCACACTGGTATATAGATATACAGTACTGCGCAGTCCGGGCATCGGGGGTCACACTGGTATATAGATATACAGTACTGCGCAGTCCGGGCATCGGGGGTCACACTGGTATATAGATATACAGTACTGCGCAGTCCGGGCATCGGGGGTCACACTGGTATATAGATATACAGTACTGTGCAGTCCGGGCATCGGGGGTCACACTGGTATATAGATATACAGTACTGTGCAGTCCGGGCATCGGGGGTCACACTGGTATATAGATATACAGTACTGTGCAGTCCGGGCATCGGGGGTCACACTGGTATATAGATATACAGTACTGCGCAGTCCGGGCATCGGGGGTCACACTGGTATATAGATATACAGTACTGTGCAGTCCGGGCATCGGGGGTCACACTGGTATATAGATATACAGTACTGCGCAGTCCGGGCATCGGGGGTCACACTGGTATATAGATATACAGTACTGTGCAGTCCGGGCATCGGGGGTCACACTGGTATATAGATATACAGTACTGTGCAGTCCGGGCATCGGGGGTCACACTGGTATATAGATATACAGTACTGTGCAGTCCGGGCATCGGGGGTCACACTGGTATATAGATATACAGTACTGCGCAGTCCGGGCATCGGGGGTCACACTGGTATATAGATATACAGTACTGCGCAGTCCGGGCATCGGGGGTCACACTGGTATATAGATATACAGTACTGTGCAGTCCGGGCATCGGGGGTCACACTGGTATATAGATATACAGTACTACTAACAATTCACTGAGGTTAATGAACGATCTCCTATGTATTCCTCTCACCGCAGAACAAGCGCAGGAAGTCTGGGGAGCCTGACAGCACCTCCATTCAAGTCGTCTTCCCCCATTGAGAACGGGGCTGCAGTATCAAAACCTTTTCCACTGGAGGGGTCAGCGGCCATTTATACTGAGGTCCTAAAGACTTTCACAGAAAAAAGAAATGATTAAACTACGCTGAAAACCATGGCGGACTGTGATACACGAGGAGGTTTATCATGAAGGGAATCTTCAAAGTCAATTCTGAGCCAAATATATCAACTGTTTGTTAATGTGCATCTTTAACCCCTTAAGGACTCAGCCCTATTTCACCTTAAGGACTTGGCCATTTTTTTACAAATCTGACCAGTGTCACTTTAAGTGCTGATAACTTTAAAACGCTTTGACTTACCCAGGCCTTTCTGAGATTGTTTTTTCGTCACATATTGTACGTCATGACACTGCTAAAATTGGGTCAAAAATGTTAATTTTTTTTGCATGAAAAAATTCCATATTCACCAAAAAATTTGAAAAATTTGCAAATTTCAAAGTTTCAGTTTCTCTGCTTCTGTAATACATAGTAATACCCCCAAAAATTGTGAAGACTTTACATTCCCCATATGTCTACTTCATGTTTGTAGCATTTTGGGAATGATATTTTATTTTTTGGGGATGTTACATAGCTTAGAAGTTTAGAAGCAAATTTTGAAATTTTTCAGAAATCTTCAAATTCCCACTTTTTATGGACCAGTTCAGGTTTGAAGTCACTTTGTGAGGCTTAGATAATAGAAACCTCCCATTCTAGAAACTACACCCCTCAAGGTTTTCAAAACAGTTTTTACAAACTTTGTTTACCCTTTAGGTCTTCCACAAGACTTCATGGCAAATGGACATAAATTTTAAGAATTTAGATTTTTTTGAAAAATTTTCCAATATAACCAATTTTTTCCTGGAAAAAAACAAGGGTTAACTGCCAAACAAAACTCAATATGGGTTGCCCCGATTCTGTAGTTTGCAGAAACACCCCATATGTGGTCTTAAACTAGTGTTTGGCCAAACGGTAGCACATAGAAGGAGGGGAACACCATATGGGTTTTGGAAGGCAGATTTGGCAGGACTGGTTTTGTTTATACCATGTCCCATTTGAAGCCCCCCGTTGCACCCCGAGAATAGAAATTTAAAAAAAGTGACTCCATCTAAAAAAGTACACCCCTCAAGGTATTCAAAACTGGGTTTACAAACTTTGTTAACCCTTTAGGTGTTCCACAAGAGTTAACGGCAGATGGAGAAACAGGTTAGAAATTTCTATTTTTTGGAAAATTTTCCATTTTAACCCTTACTTTATTACTGGAAAAAATGGGTTAACAGCCAAACAAAACTCAAAATGGGTTGCCCTGATTCTGTAGTTTGCAGAAACACCCCATATGTGGTCGTAAACTACTATTTGGCTAAACGGCAGGACATAGAAGAAGGGGAACACCATATGGTTTTTGGAAGGCAGATTTTGCTGGACTGGTTTATTTACACCATGTACCCTTTCAAGCCCCCTGATGCACCCCTAGAGTAGAAACTCCATAAAATGGACCCCATCTAGGAAACTACGGGATAAGGTGGTTGTTGTTTTGGGACTATTTTAGGGGTAAATATGATTTTTGGTTGCTCTATATTACTCTTTTTTGAGGCAAGGTAACAAAAAAATTGAATTCTAAAATTGTTTCTACATTCGCTATTTCGTTTGGGGAACACCTAAAGGGTTAACAAAGTTTGTGAAGTAACTTTTGAATACCTTGAGGGGTGTAGTTTCTTAGATGGGGTCACTTTCTTGGAGTTTCTACTCTAGGGGTGCATCAGGGGGGCTTCTAATGGGACATGGTGTCAAAAAAACAGTCCATCAAAATCAGCCTTCCAGAAACCATATGGCGTTCCCTTCGTTCTACGCCCTGCCGTGTGGCTATATAGCCATTTATGACCACATATGGGGTGTTTCTGCAAACTACAGAATCAGGGCAAAAAATATTTAGTTTTGTTTGGCTGTTAACCCTTGCTTTATTACCGGAAAAAAGGATTCAAATGGAAATTTTGCCCAAAAATGGGTGTTTTGGCACAATTTTTATTTTATATTTTTAACGCTGTTCATCCGAGGGGTTTGGTCAAATGTTATTTTTATAGGGAAGATTCTTACGGACGCGGCGATACCTAATATGTTTACATTTTAAAAATGTTTTGGATTTTACACTATATTATCATTTTAGGAACCCAAAAAAATATTTTAGTATCTCCATAGCCTGGGAGCTACAGTTTTTTTTTTTTAGTTGGGCAACTATCTAATGTGCGGGATGAGATGGCGGTTTTATAGGCACTAATTGGGGGTGCATATGACATTTTGATCGCTCGCTATTACACTTTTTCTGATGTTAGGTGACAAAAAAATTGCTTTTTTTTTTACACTTTTTTTTTTTTTTAACGCTGTTCATCCGGGGGGGGGGGGGGGGGGCGGGGGGGGGGGGGGGTTGGGTTAATTGTTATTTTTATAGAGAAGAATTTTACAGACGCGGCGATGCCCAATATGTATGGCTCTCAGACTTTGGAGACACTAAGCAGGCATCCTAAAACTGCGGCCCTCCAGATGTTGTAAAACTACAATTCCCACCATGCCCTGCTGATAGCTGTAGGTTGTCTGGACATGCTGGGAGTTATAGTTTTACAACATCTGGAGGGCCGCAGTTTGAGGATGCCTGCACTAAAACTAATATTTTTTTGGGGGAAAAAAATTGTTTCCGTGTCTCCAAAGTCTGAGAGCCATAGTTTTTTATGTTCTCTAGGGGACTGTTGGGGATTATAAAAATTTAGTACTCCATGGAAGTGTGATACTCCCTGAAGCAATCGACAACGCAGAGGCCCGGATGATCGGGGCACATGTCACACTGAGCGGTGGTGTCCTTCCGTATCCCCCTCTTGTGACACACTCTGCACCTTTTTTGGGTCCGTCCCTTCTTTCCAGTATGGGGGACCACACCTGGAAAGTGTTGGCCAGGGACGATCCGGGCGCCTCCAGTTCCCGAGGTACTCCGGCCTGCTCTTTCCCGGTCTGAAAAAATCAGGTCCTTGAGGACTGCCTCATAGAACTGGAGGAATGTCCCTGTGCTGCCAGCACTCTGGGACAGCACAAAAGAGTTGTACATGGCAACCTGCACCAAGTAGACCGCGACTTTTTTGTACCATGCCCGGGTTTTGCGCATGGCGTTATATGGCTTGAGGACTTGATCAAAGAGATCAACTCCTCCCATATACCGATTGTAGTCGACGATACAATAGGGCTTGAGGACCGTTGCCGCGGTACCTCGCACAGAGACTGGGGTGGTGCTGTTACCGTGGATTGTGGACAGCATAAGGACATCCCTGCACAAGTGGCAGGGGGGGTCTGGGGTCTGAAAGATGGAACAAAGAAATTTTAGATAAAAGTTCTTTTTTTCCCTAACTAACTTTCCCCTTCTTTCCCTGCCTAACGGTACCTCTCCCTCACTGACCCTAACCTACCTGGAGGGCGATGGGTGCAGGAGGGTGATGGATGCCGATTAGGGGGACTCAGGAGCTGGTGCCGGACGATGCTGCCGGGTGCTTGTGCAGAACAGGAAGAGGAGGGAAGAGAGGAGCGCAGGAAGTTTGAATCTCGCGCCTCTCTCCCCTGCACCAATCAGCACCCTGGACAGCAGCATTCAGCCCCAGGGCCAGCACCGCCTCTCCAAATCTTCGGACTGTGATTGGTGGTGTATAATCACGCCACCGATCGCAGTCTTTTTCCGGTTCATTGGGTCACCGGAGACCCGAATGGACCGGAAACGCAGCAAACCGCAGGTCTGAATTGACCTGCGGTTTTCTGCGATCGCTGATACGGGGGGGTCAAATGACCCCCCCCTGCGTTGTTACAGGATGCCGGCTGAATGATTTCAGCCGGCATCCCGTTCCGATTAACCCCTGCGGCGCCGGAATCGCGATTTAAAGTTAGGATGTACCGGTACGCCCTGAGTCCTTAAGGATTCGGGAAATAGGGCGTACCGGTACGCCCTACGTCCTTAAGGGGTTAAGTCTAACATTTCTGTCTTGAGATTTTGCTCCACTTTTTATATTTTCCCCATAGGATATTCAGTGATATTCTGGACAGGCTGATGTCTGAACATGGAGACCCCTACGAGGGGATCCGATTCTCCCAGCAACAAGACCGCGGCTAGGAGAGTCTGGAAGGGCGGTCCAGCATACACCCTGCTGCTCCATCCAAAGTGATGGACAACATGATTCTGGTTGGAATGCCCCTTTCATCCAGGATTATAGGATAGGGGATAACTATTAGATCAGCGGGGGTTATAATGATAGGGCCCCACCAATCATGAGAATGGGGACCCAGAAATAAACAGAGTGGCAGGGCGGGCATGCACACTGCCATTCCATTTATCAGCATCCCATAGAGATGAGCCCAACCTTCCCCTCTGTTCATTTCGGGGGGGGCCCCCGAGGAAACTGGGGTCTTCATTCTAATGATTGTGGGGGTCCCAATGGTAGGACACCCACTGACTTCTCACAACTGGAATACCCCTTTAACCACCAGATCCTAAAAGTACCGACCAGAGATGAGAACATCTTTTCATCTGATTTGTCAGGTCATCAAAGAAAATAGGAGAATCTATTAATACCCTAAAATTTACCAAAAACAAATCTCAAAATTTGAAAACAATTTCACAAAATTCATCCAAACGGCAATTGTGCGAGTGGATAAAAGTTTAGTGAGGAGATCCCTTTTCTGTGGCCATTACCGCTCTTCCTGTAGACCAGCGTGGTCCGTCTCCTGCATGTGGTGTATGGGTCACAGGAGCTCAGAACCAACCCCAGGACCCCTGGTCACAACATCAGACGGCCATCACTGGTAGAACCACGCAACGAATGCAAGTGCGGCGAGGCGCTGATGTAGCATGCCAGGGCTCCCTATGGAGGATGCGCACGTGAGCATACTAGTGATAAGGTGCCGAGGATAGTAGTACTCACGGTTTAGTTGTCCCTTGGGGCCGGCAGTGCAGTGGATGGAAAGACAGCACAAAATCATCCGGGGCACTCTCGGTAGCAGGGAACACCAGACAGATGTTGGTTAAGGTGCCATTGATGGTAATTGGTGTAAGGTGCTTTTGTGGCTGGGCCCCTGGTTCGTGACGCCAGCACCATAAGGTGCAATTAGGAGGAGAAGTGGAATGATGAGAGAGGCAGTGGTGGAACCAGGCAGAAACTTTACTTGTCAGATGTAGTAAGGCATCCAATAACATCACTTTGTCTTTCATACAGATGGCAAAAAGGTCAAAGCTGCAAAATCCAAATTAGCAGGCTACTTATGGTGAAGTCCATAGGTTACCTCCAGCCCACTTGAGTGAAGGTGATGTTCTTACTTGTGCTTGGTTCCTGGTCTTGCTCTGATCACTCAACCTTTCGCTATTAGTTTAGATCCTCTGTAAATGAGTATTCTGACAGATGGCCTTTCTGTCCTTGATTATGGTGGAGCTGCCGGAAGCCAAGAATCTCTCCACCTGATGCAAAGAGTCTGGAGTCTGATAAATGACAGTTACTTTCCTTTGCAATATCCTTTAGTTCAATGATCCAACAAGCCAAGGGTGATCTCCCTCATGGCAGGCAAACACTCTTCTTTATTATTTGAACAGGTTGTGGTCTTCAGAGTAATAATCCAGTTGATACCTCGGAAGGGTACTCTACAGCGTAGGATCTTATAGTCCTCATTTTTGGACCCAATGGTTGAAACCAGTCAGTCTTGTCTCTGTCCTCCTGGGCCTAGCCCAGGAGAACTGTCTCCTGTGTAAAATGACATCATATTACACAACAATTTGGAGTGGACCATACACACAGGAGTGGGACACTACATTCCCCACTGCTTTAAATAAAGTCGGCCTCGAATTTTTGGGTTTGCTAGTTGCTGTGGATCTCCTCGCCGTCACTGGAAAACACCGAAACATGAGCCACACCTATATATACCTCAAAGTTCAGCATTATATCATACACTAGCTGAAGGACCCGGCTTCGCTCAGGTATATTTAATGCTTGTGTGTGTCGTTAAAAGATATCAACACTATCCACTATAAGAGTGACATCTACAGCACCCCACCACCAAAACAGTGACTTCCACAGGAGTGGAGGGGGCATGGCCTAACCAGATCGGGGCGTGGCTTAGAGGGACAGGGAGTTGATTTTTAAATTCATTTTTTCAATCTGTTGGCTGAGTGGGAGGGGCCGTGGCCTAGCCGGATCGGGGAGGTGTCCTTTTGAACAGCTCACTGTAATACAGAAGCACTGTTCTGTCTGAGTGTGAGCTGCAGGGAGAAAGTCACCCTCCCTCCCACCCCTGCAGCTGATAGAAGTTGATTTTTACCTTCATTTTTTCAATCCCCGTCGGCTCAGAAGTGGGAGGGGGCGTGGCCTAACCAGATCTGGGTGTGACTTAGTGGGACCTAGAAGTTGATTTTTTACTTCCTTTTTTCAATATGTAGGCTGAGGAGTGGGAGGGTGTGTGGCCTAACCTAATTGGGGGCGTGTCCTTTTGAACAGCTGATTCTAAGACAGCAGCACTGTGCTGTCTGAGTGTAAGCTGCAGGGAGAAAGTCACCCTCCCTCCCACCCCTCGGCTCAGGAGTGGGAGGGGCATGGCCTAACCGGATCAGAGGCTTGGCTTAGCGGGACCTGAGGGGCGGGGTTTTAAGTCTTTTGAGGATGGAGACATTGTGGCAGGGGGCGTGTCTGGGCTCCTTCCTGCAAGAGTGACGCCCCTCTGGGCACCTTACTGGCTCATTTGCATACCAAATAAACTGGATTTTCAGAGGATAAAAACATCTATTGCTGGAACAAAGGCACATCTGGAAATAAGGTACTAAGTGCTATTAGGCCACGGCTTTACTGCAATAGCGATTATCCTGGTGACAGATTTCCTTTAAAGCTCTCCTACAGCAGCAGGGGTGGTTCCCTACTCAGTGGAGGACACGCAGCGTCACGACACATGTTTACATATACATACACCATATATATGCAACACACATAAATACACCATATACATTTTGGCGCCCCCCGCCCCTCCCCCCCCATCCTCGCAGCTCACCTGGCCCTGGTCCCGTCTGCAGCAGCTGGCTTCTCCTCTGTGTGGTCCTGGTATCTTCGATTGAGGACCGTATTTTTAGCCCTATAAGAGGTTTTAGAGGAGAACAATAAGAAAAAAATATTTTCCATTACACCTCAGGTCAGACCAGCAATCAGACCCCCAATGTCTCATATCAGCCCCCATGTAAGCCATCATGCCCCCATATCAGCCATCAGCCACCCATGTCACATTTCACCGGCTCAATGTCACATTTCTCACCCCTCCCTGTCAAATCACCTGTGTCACATCAGCCCTCACATTTCTCCCCCCCATCCATGTTGTCACATTTCTCCCCCCCATCCATGTTGTCACATTTCTCCCCCCCATCCATGTTGTCACATTTCTCCCCCCCATCCATGTTGTCACATTTCTCCCCCCCATCCATGTTGTCACATTTCTCCCCCCCATCCATGTTGTCACATTTCTCCCCCCCATCCATGTTGTCACATTTCTCCCCCCCATCCATGTTGTCACATTTCTCACCCCCATCCATGTTGTCACATTTCTCCCCCCCATCCATGTTGTCACATTTCTCCCCCCCATCCATGTTGTCACATTTCTCCCCCCCATCCATGTTGTCACATTTCTCACCCCCATCCATGTTGTCACATTTCTCCCCCCCATCCATGTTGTCACATTTCTTCCCCCCCATCCATGTTGTCACATTTCTTCCCCCCCATCCATGTTGTCACATTTCTCCCCCCCATCCATGTTGTCACATTTCTCCCCCCTGGCCCTCTCCATGATCCATATTGCAGTGCTCCAGATTAAAAAAAATACCTAGTAGCCATTGGCTCCTGAACTGAAAAATTTAGGAGCCAAATTAAATTTTTAGTCGCCAAATCGAAACCGAATCAAAATTTTGGTATCGTGACAGCGCTACGCCGATCAGATCTGCGCAGGGTTGTTTCGATACCAAAATTTTGATTCGCTTTCGTCACCATAAAAAAGTATTGCGATACTCAATACCGTGCAAAAAAAAAGAAAACCCCAAAAAAAGCCGCGTGCATTTCGCATTTTATGAAACGTTCGGCCCATAATAGAGCAGTCCGATCCTATTTTTGTGGGGTGACAAGGTGACTAAAAAATGGCGAATCGCATGGTTTCTATTTATTTATTTCTGTTACGGCGCTCACCGCATAGGAGATATTTTTTAATAATTTAATAGTTTGGACTTTTCGGACGCAGCGCTAAGTAATATGTTTATTTATTTATTGTTTATATATTTTATATGTAAAATTGGGAAAGGTGGGATTTAAACTTAATATTTTAGGGTACTTTTACACTAGCGTTTCTCATTTCCGGCACTGAGTTCCGTCACAGGGGCTCAATACCGGAAAAGAACTGATCAGTGTTATCCCCATGCATTCTGAATGGAGAGGAATCCGTTCAGGATGCATCAGGACGTCTTCAGTTCAGTCATTTTGACTGATCAGGCAAAAGATAAAACCGCAGCATGCTACGGTTTAATCTCCGCCGAAAAAAACTGAAGACTTGCCTAAATGCCGGATCCGGGATTTTTTTACCCATAGGAATGTATTAGTGCCAGATCCTGCATTCAAAATACCGGAAAGCCGGATCCGTCCTTCGGGTCTGCGCATGCGCAGACCGGTAAAAATGTGTAAAAAGATACAAGACGGATCCGTCTGTCCGCATGACAAGCGGAGAGATGGATTCGTTCTTGCAATACATTTGTGAGATGGATCCGCGGGTGCAATGCGTGAGGTGAACGCATTGCCCCCGCACTGAATCCGGACCCATTCACTTCTATGGGGCTGTGCATATGAGCGGTGATTTTTCACGCATCACTTGTGTGTTGCTTGAAAATCGCAGCATGCTCTATATTGTGCGCTTTTCACGCAACGCAGGCCCCATAAAAGTTAATGGGGCTGCGTGAAAATCGCAAGCATCCGCAAGCAAGTGAGGATGCGGTGCGATTTTCATGCATGGTTGCTAGGATGAAAGTCTGTATTATTTTCCCTTATAACATGGTTATCAGGGAAAATAATAGCATTCTTTAATACAGAATGCTTAGTAGAAGGTCAATTGAGGGTTAAAAAAATAAATAAAAAATGAGCTCACCTCCTCCAATTGATCGCGTAGCTGCCGGTCTCCTGTTCTTTCTTCAGGACCTGTCAAAGGACCTGTGGTGACATCACTGTGCTCATCACATGGTACATCACATGATCCATCACCATGGTAATGGACCATGTGATGAGCTCAGTGACGTCACCACAGGTCCTTTGACAGGTCCTGAAGAAAGAACAGGAGACCGGCAGCTACGAGATCAATTGGAGGAGGTGAGTTAATTTTTTAATTTATTTTTGAACCCTCATTGGCACTGCACCACCAATGTTTATTATACTGGGGTGTTGGGGGGGTGCACTGCGCCACCAATGTTTATTATACTGGGGTGTTGGGGGGGGGTGCACTGCGCCACCAATGTTTATTATACTGGGGTGTTGGGGAAACATGGAGTAAAACTGTGTATGTGGCGGCTGGAGGACCTGCGAGCTTCTATTGGCTGATAAGGGTCATGTTTGGGAATATCTCGGGAACGGTACATCCTAGAGAGCTGAGACCTGGTCTAAAACCTTCCCAGACACCTGATGTACCTGTGTGCCAAATTTTGTGATTGTAAATGCGACGGTGCGGATTCCTTTAGCGGACATACACACACACACTCAGCTTTATATATTAGATTATTTTTCAAATTAATCCAGTACAATCAAATGCATAAAAGAGGTTGCATATAAATACACATTATCAAAATATCAGAGGTCAAATACTTTGGCTCAAAGGGAAGATGGGCGTTGTTCTCTTTTCTTTGCTTGACAGTGACAAAACTGGGCGTAGGTATAAAAACAAGCAATACAGTCCATAGTGTGCAAAGTCCAACTCAACATTGAGGTAAAACATTTATAGTCTGAAGGGGTTAAAGTGCAAAAAGTTCTGGTGTTGTAAACATAAATATTGCATAAAACAAGCACAGAAAATGTCCTTCTGGGTACATAACTTAAAATGTTGTATAAAGTTTCTAAATCAAAGTCTCAGTAAACCTGAGAAGGGGGTAAAAAGGGAAAAATGTAGCGCAAACAAAAACAAAAATGCGCAAATGGGAAATTGTTATGGCTTTGCTCTGCTGCAAGTCTAACAGGTAATCCTGAGTACATTTAAAGGGTCCCAGTAGTCTATGTAGTGGTTTTCGGAACTGCCACTAGGGGGTGCAACAAGCACAAGTTCTACGTGGGGCAGAAATATTTTCTTTTTTATATTTTTTTTTTAGAAGTGGCCATCCGGCCTACTTACAAATAAGTGTTCTCTACTTCAGGAACTACAATAACGGGCACCAGCCACCAGGGGAGATTCTTGGCAACAGGACCTCGGGTCGAGACCCCGTAGCATGCGGAGGCATACAAGTCTCAAAGGATTTCTGCTTGGGGGCGGATCCTGTGTCTGGTATATGTCAGCCTCTCCGGTCTCCATCTCTGCAGCGGGTCCGGTACAATAGCATCCACAGTGGCGGAATCCTCTTCTGGCTTGTGTGCGCAGCCCATGGGGATTGTTGTCGCGCTCTGACTCCGGGCGGCCTCGTCAAACACCCATTTGCTACTGTACGGCGAGTTGTCGTTGGCCCTCCTGGTAACCTCTGAATCTTTCTCTGACTTCGGCTACGGCAATATCTTCAGCCCTCCTACTAAAGTCAGGCGACCGGTAGGGCCTATCTGCCACCTCCACTGCCAGAATATATTAGGCCCAACGGAGGAAGCTTGATGCTGGTATGTGGCCCGGACAGGCGCTGGTGGGGCTGCTGATTCACTACTAGTCTCAGTGATGTCATCCAGCTCTTACCAGTTTTCCAGCTCTGGCGGTGGTCGGGATACCGCGATGGCGTACGGGCCTCACAGGCCCTCTGCGCGAGTAAATTCCACAGACTCTCCCACCTAGAGGTTATGTAGCCGACCGGCCAGGTAGGTCCTCTTGACAGACCGCCGATTCACAAAATAGTCTCTGCCCGTGCCCTGGTCTTTTAGAAATCTGAACCCCTTCTCTTTGTCAAACGACAGCACAATTCCTTCTCGCCTCTCCAGCTGAGGTTGACCTTCTCCTGGGTGTTCTATCAGCCATTTGGTAAGCTCCTCAAAATAGACCTTAGTCTTATTGGTTCTGGCGATAGCGGCATCACGTACCTCCGCCATTAATGTCTGCCATAGGGGGTCAGGTGTCCCAAACCCAGCTGGTCTTTCTGGGGCTCGGGGGTTGCTCAGCGACAGGCTCCAGAATGGCTCTCTGGTAACTTCAGTTTCCACCTTTTGGCTGCGGATAGGGGTAAGGCGGCAGCTCCTCAGTCCTTCTAGCTTCTCGTGGATCACCAGGCACACTTGCTACCTCGGGCGGCGATGCCATGTTTCTCTCGGAGCCAACACACATGACAAAATCAAGTAAGAAAGTCCAGTTGTCACACAAACTCTGCCTTTTCTCCAGCCTACCCCCTAGGTTCACTTGCATGGGGGGGGGGGGGGGGGGCAGACATTGTAATCCATGTTAGGCATCTTGTGGCGCAGTCAGAATTATTTTCCCGCACTTTTAAGGGGCAGTGTTACATTTTTCTGCTACTACATGGGGGTGTCACCACTTCTTTCACAGTGATGGCACAGCACAAATTAATAAAGAAGCTTCAGGCGGCCATTTTAGATGCCTAGAAAAGTCCATTCACTGACAGCAATCAGTTGTACTGACACAAAAATTTGATTTTTTTTTTCTTCCCGTTTTCAACTATGCAATTCGACAGTAGGGGTCTTGTACAGTATCCCTGTGCAACTGTCAAGTGGTTTAAGCAATTCTGCAGCTTTATAAAGACGTTTGTATTCCAGCACATATAAAGTCTCTCAACTAGACAATGCATATGGTCAATACACGGTGTACAATTCATTTAAAGGCACAGAGGAGTTTTTAATTATCCTGTTCGTGACGCCAATTTATGCAGCATGCCCGGACACCCTATGGAGGATGCGCGCGTGAACGTACTAGTGATAAGATGCCGAGGATAGTAGTACTCACGGTTTAGTTGTCCCTTGGGGCCGGCAGTGCAGTGGATGGGAAGACAGCACGAAATCATCCGGGGCACTCTCGGTAGCAGGGAACACCAGCCAGATGTTGGTTAAGGTGCCCTTGATGGTAATTGGTGTAAGGTGCTTTTGCGGCTGGGCCCCTGGTTCGTGACGCCAGCACCGTTAGGTGCAATGAGGAGGAGAAGTGGAATGATGAGAGAGGCAGTGGTTTAACCAGGCAGAAACTTTACTTGCCAGATGTAGTAAGGCATCCAATAACATCACTTTGTCTTTCATACAAATGGCAAAAAGGGCAAAGCTGCAAAATCCTAAGTAGCAGGCTACTTATGGTGAAGTGCATAGGTTACCTTCAGCCCACTTGAGTGAAGGTGATGTTCTTACTTGTGTTTGGTTCCTGGTCTTGCTCTGATTCCTCAACCTTTTGCTATTAGTTTAGATCCTCTGTAAATAAGTATTCTGACAGATGGCCTTTCTGTCCTTGATTATGGTGGAGCTGCCGGAAGCCTAGAATCTCTCCACCTGATGCAAAGGAGTCGGGAGTCTGATAAATGACAGTTACCTTCCTTTGCCAATATAGTCTTTAGTTCAATGATCCAACAACCCAAGAGGGATCTCCCTCATGGCAGGCAAACACTCTGCTTTATTATATGAACAGGTTGTGGTCTTCAAAGTCATAATCCACTTGATACCCCGGAAGGGTACTCTACAGCGTAGGATCCTATAGTCCTCATCTTTGGACTCAATAGTCGAAACCAGGAGGACAGAAACAAGACTGTCTCCTCTCCTGCCTCCTCCACTCCTATTCTCTACTCCCCTCTCACTTCCTGTGTCTGCAATATATAAGTAGTGTGTTAGAGACCTCTAGTGGTGAAAAGTATGTAGTGCAGGTTACCAGGAAAGTGGGGTCATCCTCGTCCTCACTGGGGCTCTCGGAGTCGGAGACACGCAGGGCGTATGCCTCCTCAGCCGAGAACGTCTGGCGGGCCATAGGGGAGTGTGTGTATGTGTGCGTGCGTGGAAAACTTTTATTACTCTTTTTACAGTAGCTGTAAGGACAGCTCTGCTGTCCTTACCCAATTCCCACCCTTTTTTTAGAAAATAAGTCCCCTCTTACCTGATGTTGTCTTTGGTCTCCCCTGGTTACGGCCACCTCTCCTGTCGAATCCCGCAGGGCCGCGCTTGCACAGAAGACTGAAGATTCTCTCCCGGCCGGGCCGCGCAATGTCCTGAACGCGCACGCCGCCGCGCATGCGCCATGATGACTTCTTCCTGGCCAGTATAGTACAGAGCCGCGAACGCGCACGCCGGCTCTGTACTATACAGGCCAGGAATAAGTCAGCATGGCGCATGCGCGGTGGCGTGCGCGTTCAGGACATTGCGCGGCCCGGCCGGGAGAAAATCTTCAGTCTTTAAGCACTCTTAGCTGTAATCCCCCCTCAGCATTGTCCCAGAGTGCCTGCTGAATGATTTCAGCAGGCACTCTGTTCCGATCACCACACGCCACGCGGCGGTGATCGGAAATACACAGGGCGTACCTGTAAAGCCTGTGTCCTTAAGAGGTTAAGAAGTAGGTTTTGGAAATTTTCTGAAAAACTTCAAGATTTGCTTCTAAACTTCTAAGCCTTCTAACGTCCCCAAAAAATAAAATGGCATTCACAAATTGATCCAAACATGAAGTAGACATATGGGAAATGTAAAGTAATAACTATTTTTGGAGGTATTACTATGTATTATAGAAGTAGAGAAATAAAAATTTGGACAAGCTTTCACTAGAGTTGTGCCTACAGGAAGCACAACCATTAAAGGTGAGCCTTGTATTGGAACCATTTATTTACCTGTTTACAAACGGTATTATCCTATGGTGCACCCTGTTTTATCTTTAGCAGCATAAAGCAAATCCTGTGGATTCTATTCACACAAAGTGACACACTGGTTAGATTTGCAAAAAATGGCCTGGTCCTTAAGGTGAAAATGAGCCCGGTCCTTAAGGGGTTAAGGACCAGTTCAGGTCTGAAGTCACTTTGTGAGGCTTACATAATAGAAACCACCCAAAATGACCCCATTTTAGAAACTACACCCCTCAAGGTAGTAAAAACTGATTTTACAAACTTTGTTAATCCTTTAGTGTTCCACAAGAATTAATGGTAAATGGAAAATTTCTGAATTTCACTTTTTTTGGCAGATTTTCAATTTTTTCAGTTACAAAGCAAGGGTTAACAGCCAAACAAAACTCAATATTTATTGCCCTGATTCTGTAGTTTACAGAAACACCCCATATGTGGTCATAAACTGCTGTACTGGCACATGGCAGGGCGCAGAAGGAAAGGAACGCCATATGATTTTTTGAGGGCAGATTTCACTGGGATATTTTTAAGCTGCCATGTCAACAGCTAAAATTAAACCCCATGGCTTACAGCTACTGTAAAAAGAGTAATAAAAGACAAAAAGAGGGCATTTAAAAAATACAAATCTGAGGGGTCAGCTGTAGTGTTTGAAAATTACAAAGGGCTTTATAAAATCTGCAAAAAGGAGATAAAATTAGCAAAGATACAAAACGAACAGCAGGTAGCAAAGGAAAGCAAAACAAATCACAAAAAGTTTTTTAAATATATAAATGCTAAAAAAAACTAGGTCTGAGCTGGTAGGTCCCCTAAATGGGGGCTAGTCACTGAAGATAAGGAAAAGGCAGAGTTCCTAAATAGGATTTTTAGCTCTGTATATGCAAAAGAAGAGAAAGGAGCTGATATCTGTGGTGCTGGGGCTGTTAGTACATCCAGTGATATACTCAATTGGCTAACTGTAGATATGGTCCAAGAGAAGTTAAATAGGGTAAATGTGAACAAAACTCCAGGTCCAGATGGATTACACCTAGGAGTGCTTAAAGAGCTCAGTTCAGTCATTGCTGTGCCCCTGTTTATTATTTTTAAGGATTCTCTAGGGACTGGTACAGTGCCAAGTGATTGGCGCAAGGCAAACGTGGTGCCCATATTCAAAAAAGGATCAAGGTCCCCCACAGGTAATTATAGACCAGTTAGTTTAACTTCTGTTGTGGGAAAAATGTTTGAAGGAATCTTAAGGGACTATATACAGGAGTATATGACTATAAATAATATTATAAGTGATAACCAACATGGGCTTACCAAGGACAGAAGTTGTCAGTCTAACCTGATTTGTTTTTATGAGGAGGTGAGTAGTAACCTGGACAGAGGGGCAGCTGTGGATGTAGTGAGGTAAGTAGAAGCCTGGACAGAGTGGCGGCTGTGGATGTAGTGAGGTGAGTAGAAGCCCGGACAGAGGGGCGGCTGTGGATGTAGTGAGGTGAGTAGAAGCCTGGACAGAGGGGCGGCTGTGGATGTAGTGAGGTGAGTAGAAGCCCGGACAGAAGGGTGGCTGTGGATATAGTGAGGGAGTAGAAGCCTGGACAGAGGGGCGGCTGTGGATGTAGTGAGGTGAGTAGAAGCCTGGACAGAGGGGCGGCTGTGGATGTAGTGAGGTGAGAAGTAGCCTGGACAGAGGGTCGGCTGTGGATGTAGTGAGGTGAGTAGAAGCCTGGACAGAGGGGCGTCTGTGGATGTAGTGAGGTGAGTAGTAGCCTGGACAGAGGGACGGCTGTGGATGTAGTGAGGTAGGTAGAACCTAGGACAGAGGGGCGGCTGTGGATGTAGTGAGGTGAGAAGTAGCCTGGACAGAGGGGCGGCTGTGGATGTAGTGAGGTAGGTAGAACTTAGGACAGAGGGGCGGCTGTGGATATAGTGAGGTGAGTAGAAGCCTGGACAGAGGGGTGGCTGTGGATGTAGTGAGGTGAGTAGAAACCTGGACAGAGGGGCGGCTATGGATATAGTGAGGTAAGTAGTAGACTGGACAGAGGGGCGGCTGTGGATGTAGTGAGGTGAGAAGTAGCCTGGACAGAGGGACGGCTGTGGATGTAGTGAGGTAGGTAGAACCTAGGACAGAGGGGCGGCTGTGGATGTAGTGAGGTGAGAAGTAGCCTGGACAGAGGGGCGGCTGTGGATGAAGTGAGGTAGGTAGAACCTAGGACAGAGGGGCGGCTGTGGATATAGTGAGGTGAGTAGAAGCCTGGACAGAGGGGAGGCTGTGGATGTAGTGAGGTAAGTAGTAGACTGGACAGAGAAGCGGCTGTGGATGTAGTGAGGTGAGAAAAAGCCTGGACAGAGGGACGGCTGTGGATGTAGTGAGGTAGGTAGAACCTAGGACAGAGGGGCGGCTGTGGATGTAGTGAGGTGAGAAGTAGCCTGGACAGAGGGGCGGCTGTGGATGTAGTGAGGTAGGTAGAACCTAGGACAGAGGGGCGGCTGTGGATATAGTTAAGTGAGTAGAAGCCTGGACAGAGGGGTGGCTGTGGATGTAGTGAGGTGAGTAGAAGCCTGGACAGAGGGGCGGCTGTGGATGTACTGAGGTAAGTAGTAGACTGGACAGAGGGGCGGCTGTGGATGTAGTGAGGTGAGTAGAAGCCTGGACAGAGGGGCGGCTGTGGATGTAGTGAGGTAAGTGGTAGACTGGACAGAGGGGCGGCTGTGGATGTAGTGAGGTAAGTAGTAGACTGGACAGAGGGGCGGCTGTGGATGTAGTGAGGTAAGTAGTAGCCTGGACAGAGGGGCGGCTGTGGATGTAGTGAGGTGAGTAGTAGACTGGACAGAGGGGCGGCTGTGGATGTTGTGAGGTAAATAGTAGCCTGGACAGAGGGGCGGCTGTGGATGTAGTGAGGTAAGTAGTAGACTGGACAGAGGGGCGGCTGTGGATGTAGTGAGGTAAGTAGTAGCCTGGACAGAGGGGCGGCTGTGGATGTAGTGAGGTGAGTAGTAGACTGGACAGAGAGGCGGCTGTGGATGTAGTGAGGTAAGTAGTAGACTGGACAGAGGGGCGGCTGTGGATGTAGTGAGGTAAGACAGAGGGGCGGCTGTGGATGTAGTGAGGTAAGTAGTAGCCTGGACAGAGGGGCGGCTGTGGATGTAGTGAGGTAAGAAGTAGACTGGACAAAGGGGCGGCTGTGGATGTAGTGAGGTAAGTAGTAGACTGGACAGAGGGGTGGCAGTGGATGTAGTGAGGTGAGTAGTAGCCTGGACAGAGGGGCGGCTGTGGATGTAGTGAGGTAAGTAGTAGACTGGACAGAGGGGCGGCTGTGGATGTAGTGAGGTAAGTAGTAGACTGGACAGAGGGGCGGCTGTGGATGTAGTGAGGTAAGTAGTAGACTGGACAGAGGGGTGGCTGTGGATGTAGTGAGGTAAGTAGTAGATTGGACAGAGGGGCAGCTGTGGATGTAGTGAGGTAAGTAGTAGCCTGGACAGAGGGGCGGCTGTGGATGTAGTGAGGTAAGTAGTAGACTGGACAGAGGGGCGGCTGTGGATGTAGTGAGGTAAGTAGTAGACTGGACAGAGGGGCGGCTGTGGATGTAGTGAGGTAAGTAGTAGACTGGACAGAGGGGCGGCTGTGGATGTAGTGAGGTAAGTAGTAGCCTGGACAGAGGGGTGGCTGTGGATGTAGTGAGGTAAGTAGTAGACTGGACAGAGGGGCGGCTGTGGATGTAGTGAGGTAAGTAGTAGCCTGGACAGAGGGGCGGCTGTGGATGTAGTGAGGTAAGTAGTAGACTGGACAGAGGGGTGGCTGTGGATGTAGTGAGGTAAGTAGTAGCCTGGACAGAAGGGCGGCTGTGGATGTAGTGAGGTAAGTAGTAGACTGGACAGAGGGGCGGCTGTGGATGTAGTGAGGTAAGTAGTAGACTGGACAGAGGGGCGGCTGTGGATGTAGTGAGGTAAGACAGAGGGGCGGCTGTGGATGTAGTGAGGTAAGTAGTAGACTGGACAGAGGGGCGGTATCACGGTCGGCGTGGCTATCACATACGTGACACAGAGGGAGGGAACGAGGAAGGCCCTGCCCAAGTGAGAGGGAAGATGGTGACCCCTGACTCACCTGGCGGCTGGCACCTGGCTGCCCTGACGTCCCTAGACGGGTTCCTCACCCGTACGCCGATCACGTGCCTAAAGCCCTGGCTTTCCCTGAGCTGAGCCCTAGGTAGTGAACAGGGCGATGGGAACACTAGTCCGCACCACTAACTCTAAGGGAAAACACCAAGGGGAGGACAGACAACACAGACTCCACATATATTCCCAGGTGGGCGACAACAGGAGACAACAATAAGCCAAACAGGGATCCGGAGGGAAGCACACAGGGATCCGGAGGGTAGCACACAGGAACAACAACCAGGATTAACCACTCCAGTGGGTCAGTATAGATGTCCAGGCAGGAAGCTCTATAACTGGCAACTAGAGAAGTGTGAGGGGAGAATATAAGGAGGTAGGGAGTGGCAGACAAGAAACAGCTGAGGAGGAGAAGCTACGGATCCCTGGGAGAGACAAAAAGGACAGCAAGGCAAACACAGAAAACAATAACTAAGAAACACCGTGATCTTTAGATATAGAGCGCGCAGCCACCCGCTGCGACTTCCTGACCCCGGGTATAACGGAGTCGGACGTGGCTCTTGATACCCTCGTGACTTGCGGCTGTGGATGTAGTGAGGTAAGTAGTAGACTGGACAGAGGGGTGGCTGTGGATGTAGTGAGGTAAGTAGAAGACTGGACAGAGGGGCGGCTGTGGATGTAGTGAGGTAAGTAGTAGACTGGACAGAGGGGCGGTTGTGGATGTAGTGAGGTAAGTAGTAGCCTGGACAGAGGGGCGGCTGTGGATGTAGTGAGGTGAGTAGTAGACTGGACAGAGGGGCGGCTGTGGATGTAGTGAGGTAAGTAGTAGACTGGACAGAGGGGCGGCTGTGGATGTAGTGAGGTAAGTAGTAGCCTGGACAGAGGGGCGGCTGTGGATATAGTGAGGTAAGTAGTAGACTGGACAGAGGGGCGGCTGTGGATGTAGTGAGGTAAGTAGTAGCCTGGACAGAGGGGCGGCTGTAGATGTAGTGAGGTAAGTAGTAGCCTGGACAGAGGGGCGGCTGTGGATGTAGTGAGGTGAGTAGAAGCCTGGACAGAGGGGCGGCTGTGGATGTAGTGAGGTGAGTAGTAGCCTGGACAGAGGGGCGGCTGTGGATGTAGTGAGGTAAGTAGTAGCCTGGACAGAGGGGCGGCTGTGGATGTAGTGAGGTAAGTAGTAGACTGGACAGAGGGGTGGCTGTGGATGCAGTGAGGTGAGTAGAAGCCTGGACAGAGGGGCGGCTGTGGATGTAGTGAGGTAAGTAGTAGCCTGGACAGAGGGGCGGCTGTGGATGTAGTGAGGTAAGTAGTAGCCTGGACAGAGGGGCGGCTGTGGATGTAGTGAGGTGAGTAGTAGCCTGGACAGAGGGGCGGCTGTGGATGTAGTGAGGTGAGTAGAGGCCTGGACAGAGGGGCGGCTGTGGATGTAGTGAGGTGAGTAGTACTCTGGACAGTGGGGCGGCTGTGGATGTAGTGAGGTGAGTAGTACTCTGGACAGTGGGGCGGCTGTGGATGTAGTGAGGTGAGTAGTACTCTGGACAGAGGGGCGGCTGTGGATGTAGTGAGGTGAGTAGTACTCTGGACAGTGGGGCGGCTGTGGATGTTGTGTTTCTGGATTTTGCTGAGGCTTTTGATCCCGTCCCTCATAGACGCTTAATAAGTAAAGTAAGGACTATAGCAGTGATGGCTAACCTGTTACAGACCAAGTGCCCAAACTGTAACCCAAAACCCTCATATTTATAGCAAAGTGCCAACACGGCAATTTACCCTGAATACTACAGTCCAATATAGTATATATTCCATGTACTTTATCATTCAGCAATAATAGCTGCCTACATTCAGTGCGCTGCCTGTGCTGTCCATAGTGCGCCCGGCGCTGATGAATGGCAGGAAAAGTCTAGGGCATATTGGTACACCATAGACTTTTTACAGGGTGTGGGTGCCCACAGAAAGGGCTCTGAATGTTGCCTCTGGCACCCGTGCCATAGGTTCGCCACCACTGGTCTATAGGCTTGGAAAGTATAGTCTGTCATTGGATTGAAAACTGGCTGAAGGACCGTGTCCAGAGAGTTGTGGTCAGTGATTCCTATTCAGAACGGTCCCGGGTTATAAGTGGTGACCCCCCAAGGTTCAGTGCTGGGTCCTCTATTATTAATGATATCGAGGACAGGGTTAATAGCACCATCTCTATTTCTGCAGATGACACTGAGCTGTGTAGTGCTGTACGGTCTATGGAAGATGTCCATAAACTACAAGCTGACTGGGACACTCTGAGTGATTGGGCATCAACTTGGCAAATGAGGTTTAATGTGGATAAATGCAAAGTTCTGCATCTTGGTAGTAATAATCTCCGTGCTTCATACAGGGAGTGCAGAATTATTAGGCAAGTTGTATTTTTGAGGATTAATTTTATTATTGAACAACAACCATGTTCTAAATGAACCCAAAAAACTCATTAATATCAAAGCAGAATATTTTTGGAAGTAGTTTTTAGTTTGTTTTTAGTTTTAGCTATTTTAGGGGGATATCTGTGTGTGCAGGTGACTATTACTGTGCATAATTATTAGGCAACTTAACAAAAAACAAATATATACCCATTTCAATTATTTATTTTTACCAGTGAAACCAATATAACATCTCAACATTCACAAATATACATTTCTGACATTCAAAAACAAAACAAAAACAAATCAGTGACCAATATAGCCACCTTTCTTTGCAAGGACACTCAAAAGCCTGCCATCCATGGATTCTGTCAGTGTTTTGATCTGTTCACCATCAACATTGCATGCAGCAGCAACCACAGCCTCCCAGACACTGTTCAGAGAGGTGTACTGTTTTCCCTCCTTGTAAATCTCACATTTGATGATGGAACACAGGTTCTCAATGGGGTTCAGATCAGGTGAACAAGGAGGCCATGTCATTAGATTTTCTTCTTTTATACCCTTTCTTGCCAGCCACGCTGTGGAGTACTTGGACGCGTGTGATGGAGCATTGTCCTGCATGAAAATCATGTTTTTCTTGAAGGATGCAGACTTCTTCCTGTACCACTGCTTGAAGAAGGTGTCTTCCAGAAACTGGCAGTAGGACTGGGAGTTGAGCTTGACTCCATCCTCAACCCGAAAAGGCCCCACAAGGTCATCTTTGATGATACCAGCCCAAACCAGTACTCCACCTCCACCTTGCTGGCGTCTGAGTCGGACTGGAGCTCTCTGCCCTTTACCAATCCAGCCACGGGCCCATCCATCTGGCCCATCAAGACTCACTCTCATTTCATCAGTCCATAAAACCTTAGAAAAATCAGTCTTGAGATATTTCTTGGCCCAGTCTTGACGTTTCAGCTTGTGTGTCTTGTTCAGTGGTGGTCGTCTTTCAGCCTTTCTTACCTTGGCCATGTCTCTGAGTATTGCACACCTTGTGCTTTTGGGCACTCCAGTGATGTTGCAGCTCTGAAATATGGCCAAACTGGTGGCAAGTGGCATCCTGGCAGCTGTACGCTTGACTTTTCTCAGTTCATGGGCAGTTATTTTGCGCCTTGGTTTTTCCACACGCTTCTTGCGACCCTGTTGACTATTTTGAATGAAACGCTTGATTATTCGATGATCACGCTTCAGAAGCTTTGCAATTTTAAGAGTGCTGCATCCCTCTGCAAGATATCTCACTATTTTTGACTTTTCTGAGCCTGTCAAGTCCTTCTTTTGACCCATTTTGCCAAAGGAAAGGAAGTTGCCTAATAATTATGCACACCTGATATAGGGTGTTGATGTCATTAGACCACACCCCTTCTCATTACAGAGATGCACATCACCTAATATGCTTAATTGGTAGTAGGCTTTCGAGCCTATACAGCTTGGAGTAAGACAACATGCATAAAGAGGATGATGTGGTCAAAATACTCATTTGCCTAATAATTCTGCACGCAGTGTATGTCCTAGGGGATGTGACACTGGGAGAGTCACTTATGGAGAAGGATTTGGGTGTCCTTGTGGATGGTAGATTAAATAACAGCACAATGTCAATCAGCTGCTTCTAAGGCCACCAGGATATTGTCATGCATTAAACGGGGCATGGACTCGCGGGGCAGGGATGTAATATTACCACTTTACAAAGCGTTGGTGCGGCCTCATCTGGAATACGCAGTCCAGTTCTGGGCACCAGTCCATAGAAAGGACGCCCTGGAGCTGGAGAGAGTACAGAGGAGAGCGACTAAACTGAGAAGGGGCCTGGAGGGTCTTAGTTATGAAGAAAGATTAAAAGAATTACATTTATTTAGTCTTGAGAAGAGACGTCTAAGGCTACTTTCACACTTGCGTTCGGACCGGATCCGTCTGATGTTTCATCAGACGGATCCGCTCCGATAATGCAGACGTTCGCATCCGTTCAGAACGGATCCGTCTGCATTAAAACTTAGAAAATTTTCTAAGTGTGAAAGTTGTCTGAGCGGATCCGTTCAGACTTTACATTGAAAGTCAATGGGGAACGGATCCGCTTGAAGATTGAGCCATATAGTGTCATCTTCAAGCGGATCCGTCCCCATTGACTTACATTGTAAGTGTGGACGGATCCGCTCGCCTCCGCACGGCCAGGCGGACACCCGAACGCTGCAAGCAGCGTTCAGGTGTCCGCTCACTGAGCGGAGCGGAGGCTGAACGCTGGCAGGCGGATGCATTCTCAGTGGATCCGCCTCCACTGAGAATGCATTGGGGCCAGACGGATGCGTTCGGGGCCGCTCGTGAGCCCCTTCAAACGGTGCGCACGAGCGGACACCCGAACGCTAGTGTGAAAGTAGCCTAAGGGGGGGACATGATTAACCTGTACAACTATATAAATGGCCATACAAAAAATACGGTGAAAAGCTGTTCCATGTAAAATGTCCTCAAAAGACGAGGAGGCGCTGCCTCCGACTGGAGAGGAAAAAGTTCAGTCTCCGGAAGAATCAAAGCTTCTTTACTGTAAGGGCTGTGAAGCTATGGAATAGAGACCTCAGGACGTGATCACAGCAGGAACAGGGGACGGGTTTATAAAGGGTTTAGACGAATTCTTAAAAGTAAAAAACATAAATGCTTATGAAAACGTGTAGAAATCTGAGTCACTTCCTTCAGGGATTCACATCCCCACCGATCCCTTGGTGGAACTTGATGGACGTTTTGTCTTTTTTCAACCGTATTAACTATGTAACATTTGAAGACCCCCTGATGCACCCCTAGAGTAGAAACTCTAAAAAAGTGACCCCATTTTAGAAACGACACCCCTCAAACTATTCAAAACTGATTTTACAAACTTTGTTAACCCTTTGGCTCCTTTCACACGGGCGAGATTTCCACACGGGTGCAATGCGTGAGGTGAACGCATTGCACCCGCACTGAATCCGAACTCATTCATTTCTATGGGGCTCTGCACATGAGCGGAGATTTTCACGCATAACTTGTGCGTTGCGTGAAAATAGCAGCATGCTACGCAGGCCCCATAGAATTGAATGGGGCTGCTTGAAAATCGCAAGCATCCGCAAGCAAGTGCATATGCGGTGCGATTTTCACACACGGTTGCTAGGAGACGATCGGGATGGGGACCCGATCATTATTATTTTCCCTTATAACATGGTTATAAGGGAAAATAATAGCATTCTGAATACAGAATGCTTAGTAAAATAGGGATGGAGGGGTTAAAAAAAATAAAAAATTATTTAACTGACCTTAATCCACTTGTTCGCGCAGCCGGCATCTCTTCTTTCTTCTGGACCTGGGTAAAGGACCTTTGATGACATCACTGCGCTCATAGTGATGGATCATGTGACGGACCATGTGATGAGTGCAGTGATGTCACCAAAGGTCCTTTTCCTCCTGTCATCAAAGAAGACAGAAGAGAAGCCGGGCTGCGCGAACAAGTGGATGAGGTGAGTTAAATAAATAAAAAAATTTAACCCCTCCAGCCCTATTTTACTAAGCATTCTGTATTAAGAATGCTATTATTTTCCCTTATAACCATGTTATAAGGAAAAATAATAAAATCTACACAACACCTAACCCAAACCCGAACTTGGGTAACAAACATGCCGATTTTTCTCACGCGCGTGCAAAACGCATTAAAACGCTTTGCACTCGCGGGGAAAAATCGCGCATTTTCCCACAACGCACCATATGGTTCTTGGAAGGCAGATTTTGCTGGACTGGTTTTTTTGACACCATGTCCCATTTGAAGCCCCCCTGATGCACCCCTAGGGTAGAAACTCCAAAAAAGTGACCCCATTTTGGAAACTACGGGATAAGGTGGCAATTTTGTTGGTACTATTTTAGGGTACATATGATTTTTTAGTGCTGTATAATGATATTATCCATTGAAGCTAACTGCTGCACCCAGCTTTTCCACAGCCTGATATTGTCCACCCCTTTCATCTTTCCTTCTTATTCCCTGGTATGTCTCCATCAGAGGTCGCGCTACATTTTTTCTGGAAGAGTAAAAATACTCCTCTTACCATTTTTGAGGAGTATTTTCAGCCGATGAGGAGTACGAAAGTTCCAGTAATTCAAATAGTTAATACGAAGGCCTGTATGACATTAAGGGGTTGCTATTTATGCAGGAAACCCATTACTAGTATCTAGAACTGTCTTCCATGCATAAATAGCAAATTTAGACAATTTTTAATTTAGCTGAGGTCACTGTTGCTCTGAGGGGTCGGCACCACTGAGGTCACTGTTGCTCTGAGGGATCGGCACCACTGAGGTCACTGTTGCTCTGAGGGGGTCAGCACCGCTGAGGTCACTGTTGCTCTGAGGGGTCGGCACCACTGAAGTTACTGTTGCGCTGAGGGGTCGGCACCACTGAGGTCACTGTTGCTCTGAGGGATCGGCACCACTGAGGTCACTGTTGCTCTGAGGGGGTCGGCACCACTGAGGTCACTGTTGCTCTGAGGGGTCGGCACCACTGAGGTCACTGTTGCTCTGAGGGATCGGCACCACTGAGGTCACTGTTGCTCTGAGGGGGTCAGCACCGCTGAGGTCACTGTTGCTCTGAGGGGTCGGCACCACTGAAGTTACTGTTGCGCTGAGGGGTCGGCACCACTGAGGTCACTGTTGCTCTGAGGGATCGGCACCACTGAGGTCACTGTTGCTCTGAGGGGGTCGGCACCACTGAGGTCACTGTTGCTCTGAGGGGGTCGGCACCACTGAGGTCACTGTTGCTCTGAGGGGGTCGGCACCACTGAGGTCACTGTTGCTCTGAGGGGGTCGGCACCACTGAGGTCACTGTTGCTCTGAGGGGGTCGGCACCACTAAGGACATTGTTGTGCTGAGGGGTCGGCACCACTGAGGTCACTGTTGCTCTGAGGGGGGTCGGCACCACTGAGGTCACTGTTGCGCTGAGGGGGTCGGCACCACTGAGGTCACTGTTGTGCTGAGGGGGGTCGGCACCACTGAGGTCACTGTTGTGCTGAGGGGGTCGGCACCACTGAGGTCACTGTTGCGCTGAGGGGGTCAATACCACTAAGGACACTGTTGGGCTGAGGGGGTCGGCACCACTAAGGACATTGTTGTGCTGAGGGGGGTCGGCACCACTGAGGTCACTGTTGCTCTGAGGGGGTCGGCACCACTAAGGACATTGTTGTGCTGAGGGGGGTCGGCACCACTGAGGTCACTGTTGCTCTGAGGGGGTCGGCACCACTAAGGACATTGTTGTGCTGAGGGGTCGGCACCACTGAGGTCACTGTTGCTCTGAGGGGGTCGGCACCACTAAGGACATTGTTGTGCTGAGGGGGGTCGGCACCACTGAGGTCACTGTTGCTCTGAGGGGGGTTGGCACCACTGAGGTCACTGTTGCTCTGAGGGGGTCGGCACCACTGAGGTCACTGTTGCTCTGAGGGGTCGGTACCACTGAGGTCACTGTTGCTCTGAGGGGTCGGCACCACTGAGGTCACTGTTGCTCTGAGGGGTCGGCACCACTGAGGTCATTGTTGCTCTGAGGGGTCGGCACCACTGAGGTTACTGTTGCTCTGAGGGGGTCGGCACCACTAAGGTCACTGTTGCTCTGAGGGGTCGGCACCACTGAGGTCACTGTTGCTCTGAGGGGTCGGCACCACTGAAGTTACTGTTGCGCTGAGGGGTCGGCACCACTGAGGTCACTGTTGCTCTGAGGGATCGGCACCACTGAGGTCACTGTTGCTCTGAGGGGTCGGCACCACTGAGGTCACTGTTGCTCTGAGGGGTCGGCACCACTGAGGTTACTGTTGCTCTGAGGGGGTCGGCACCACTAAGGTCACTGTTGCTCTGAGGGGTCGGCACCACTGAGGTCACTGTTGCTCTGAGGGGTCGGCACCACTGAAGTTACTGTTGCGCTGAGGGGTCGGCACCACTGAGGTCACTGTTGCTCTGAGGGGTCGGCACCACTGAGGACACTGTTGCTCTGAGGGGTCGGCACCACTGAGGTCACTGTTGCTCTGAGGGGGTCGGCACCACTGAGGTCACTGTTGCTCTGAGGGGTCGGCACCACTGAGGTCACTGTTGCTCTGATGGGGTCAGCACCACTGAGGTCACTGTTGCGCTGAGGGGTCGGCACCACTGAGGTCACTGCTGCTCTGAGGGGTCGGCACCACTGAGGTCACTGTTGTTCTGAGGGGTCGGCACCACTGAGGACACTGTTGCTCTGAAGGGTCGGCACCACTGAGGTCACTGTTGCTCTGAGGGGTCGGCACCACTGAGGTCACTGTTGCTCTGAGGAGTCGGCACCACTAAGGTCACTGTTGCTCTGAGGGGTCGGCACCACTGAGGTCACTGTTGCTCTGAGGGGTCGGCACCACTGAGGTCACTGTTGCGCTGAGGGGTCGGCACCACTGAGGTTACTGTTGCGCTGAGGGGTCGGCACCACTGAGGTCACTGTTGCGCTGAGGGGTCGGCACCACTGAAGTTACTGTTGTGCTGAGGGGTGGGCACCACTGAGGTCACTGTTGCTCTGAGGGGGGTCGGCACCACTGAGGTCACTGTTGCGCTGAGGGGGTCGGCACCACTGAGGTCACTGTTGCTCTGAGGGAGTCGGCACCACTGAGGTCACTGTTGCGCTGAGGGGTCGGCACCACTGAGGTCACTGTTGCTCTGAGGGGTCGGCACCACTGAGGTCACTGTTGCTCTGAGGGGTCGGCACCACTGAGGTCACTGTTGCTCTGAGGGGTCGGCACCACTGAGGTCACTGTTGCTCTGAGGGGGGTCGGCACCACTGAGGTCACTGTTGCTCTGAGGGGTCGGCACCACTGAGGTCACTGTTGCTCTGAGGGGTCGGCACCACTGAGGTCACTGTTGCTCTGAGGGGTCGGCACTTCTGAGGTCACTGTTGCTCTGAGGGGTCGGCACCACTGAGGTCACTGTTGCTCTGAGGGGTCGGCACCGCTGAGGTCACTGTTGCGCTGAAGGGTCGGCACCGCTGAGGTCACTGTTGCTCTGAGGGGGTCAGCACCACTGAGGTCACTGTTGCTCTGAGGGGGTCGGCACCACTGAGGTCACTGTTGCGCTGAGGGGGTCGGCACCACTGAGGTCACTGTTGCGCTGAGGGGTCGGCACCACTGAGGTCACTGTTGCTCTGAGGGGTCGGCACCACTAAGGTCACTGTTGCTCTGAGGGGGTCGGCACCACTGAGGTCACTGTTGCTCTGAGGGGTCGGCACCACTGAGGTCACTGTTGCTCTGAGGGGGTCGGCACCACTGAGGTCACTGTTGCTCTGAGGGGTCGGCACCACTGAGGTCACTGTTGCGCTGAGGGGTCGGCACCACTGAGGTCACTGTTGCTCTGAGGGGTCGGCACCACTGAGGTAACTGTTGCTCTGAGGGGTCGGCACCACTGAGGTCACTGTTGCTCTGAGGGGGTCGGTACCACTGAGGTCACTGTTGCTCTGAGGGGTTGGCACCACTGAGGTCCCTGTTGCAGTGATTTTATGAGGTTTAAAGGGTTTGTCCTAAGATCGATATTTAAAGAGGACCCCGCACCTCTCCGGAATTCTCTGTTTTGGTAACTACTTGCACCCCCCATGTAATAACAATCCTGGAGCATCTATTCTTATGACTTTATGTTGCACAATTCCTCTTATTTCTGCTATTAGTTATGAATGACTTGCTAGCAGTTTGCAGTGAAGGTCCAGATGGGGGTGTCACTGCACAGCCTGATATTCAATCAGTGCTGTCAACTGGTAACCCCCCGCTGGACCTTTATTGCAGACTACTCGCAATTTGTTCATAAGTTCTAGTAGGAATAATAGAGGAATGGTACAATATAGAGTCACAAGAATTGATTCCCCAGAGTTGTTAATGCATGGGAAATGCAAGTCGTAACTAAAACAGACATGTCCCCTTCAAGTCCATGATCGCTGGGGGCCCCACCTTGGTTACCATGGTCTAGTGTTCTCTGGGTCAAGTATGGAGAGGTAAATAAGTGTTGATCTTGGGACAATCCCTTAAATATTTGCTGCTGTTTGTGCCGCTGGTCACTGGGGTTTGCCATCCATCACGTGGCCATTGCTGCCCACCAAAGTTACGTCCTTGTAGATGAGCTCTCAGGTGGGTATGTCGGTGCCACCGGGGCTGTTGATAGACTCTGAAGAGACCTGAGGCACTGGCGGAGCAGGCACAGGCACAATGGATGGTGGTGCATGCTGGTGCCAAGGGCACAAGCGAAAGACCCTGGCACATACCTCTGGTGCCAGGTGCTCGCACCGCCACAGTCACATGTTGTGGATCTGGATGATGACATCACGCAGTGATAACCACCAGGCTCGCCTGTAGATCTAGGGAGCAGCAACCTTCGGCACTCCAGCTGCTGTGAAACAACACCCAGCATCCACACTTGCTCAGTCGTTCTTGTAACTCCTAAAGAAGTGAAAGGAGGATACTGGGAGTTGTAGTTTCAGCACAGCTGGAGTGGCGGAGGTTGCTGCTCCCTGATCTAGAGGCTGTCATTTTGTGTTGTGCTTGATCTTGCTATAAAGAGGAGTTCGTCTTCCATGACCCATTGCATCTCATGCCACCAGATAATGCCACAAAATTGCCACCACCGCTGTGGTTATTGGATTATACAGAGGGACTGTATGTCCTGGAGGCTGTAAATGGCCACATGCAGTCCTTGTAGCACCATGTGCCGCCACATTACAGAAGAAATCCTTATAGCACACTGATGGAACCTGCTGCAATTAATTATCCTTGATGGATTCATAGGAAAGCTGACAGGTGACCTAGGTAGAGGTCTACGGGTGACACGTCGGTCCGTTATGGAGGTCTCCTGTTGGCGTGTCCAGCGCTGAGACCCTAGCTGACTTCTATAAGCAGGAGTCTGAAGCGCTCAGCCACTTTTCCTCACTGCTGAGCGCGGTAGTGAAGACGGTCCCCTAGACCTTCTATTGAGGCCGTCTTCAGTTCCGCGCGCAGCAGGGAGGAGAGACGGCGCTCGGCTGAGGCTTCAGACTCATCACTATAGGGTAAAAACAAGGCGCTCAGACCACCACTAAATTTCCCAGCAAGGCCACTTACCCCGTCAGTGAGGAACGCGCGCCTCCTTCCTCACTTCAGAGCGGTGTGTCATAAGCTCCGGCAGCCGCTCAAACTGACCAATCACAAAGCTCCTCACTGTAAGGAGCCTTGTTATTGGTTGTTTCAGGCAGCAGCAGCATCGCTGCGCTGCCTGCGCCGTTCACAGCGCTGATGAATGGCAGGGAAAAGTCTAAGGCGTATCGGTACGCCTTAGACTTTTTCCAGGGAGTAAAATGGCCTGAACAGGCATCTATGACGCTTGTACAGGCGTTATTGCGACCTCTGGTCTCCATTGAACTTTAATGTCTCTTTCCCTGCTGGATTTATGGAGTATTTGTTTACATTGACTATTTCACCCCTGTATCTGGTCCTCCCTTGATTCGGCCATATGTAGACCCCTCCCCTCTTGGTCACACCTGATTGAACACTGACCTTGGTCTTCCCAAATGCAACATCTTTCAAGTGCAACTCTTAAGTGCACATACTGAATTATACCAGAAAGGAACCAGAAGGGGACCAAAGGTAATTACAGACATAGTTAATGCAAACAATGTTTCTATCTTTCATCTTACTCTTCCCACTTTTCCACAACCTCCTGCAATGCCCCCACATCCATTCACCTAGCAAGGAACTATTCATCTCTCCCTCCATCTTACCTTCTCATCTGACCTCTTGCACAAACCTGTTTGGCAGCTTAAAACACTTCCTTCCCAAACACACACAGATACCTCCTGCCCTCTCTTATTCTCACCTACTAACACTTCCTCTGCTTCTCCTTATTGTGGCGATATCTCTCCAAATCCAGCCCCCCCTCAGCAAATCCCAACTATCACCTGTCACGATCAGTGTGGGGGGGGGGGGGGGCGACGACGACTCCACACTGAACACAGGAGGAAAGGGGAACAGTAACTGTGCCTGGAAACTAGGGGAGGAACAGGTCACCTCCTAAACAACCCTAATCCAGGCCCTAACTGCCTATCAATATGAATAGACCTTGAAGGTAGGAATATTCATATGCAGGATACCTAGGCCCTGATTTCCCTATAAGGCCCTGGAATAAGTATAGGACCAGAGACAACCCAATCCTCCCCAGATGGACGAATGGAAGTCTCTGTCTCAGGCCCAGATACAACAGGGAATATAACAAATAAAACAAACGCGACAATTAACTTCTATAGAGATGGAAGAACAGGAAACCATAGACGACCTCACACCAGCTCAGCCAAACCCAAATGAAGCTATCAACCGCATAGTCAGAAGGGTGGGGTCAGACTATAAAGGTAGAAGTGATGAGAACTGAGCAACAGCTGAGAAAAGGGAAGTGGTCATTAACCCTATCAACACTGAATAAAGAGAAATCAAGGAGGCAGTTAGATTCCTCCACACTCAGACAGTCTCTCTGATCTCCTGACACCAGTCACCTGAGGGACCGCGACATCACCTCTACGTCCCACTACAAATCTCCTACTACAAATTTCTGCAACCCCTTAAACCTAATAACCATTTCTCTGAACCCTGCTCCTTTGGTTTCTCTTGCAGGAGCATTATGGAATGCATGCTCTGTCTGTAACAAACTGTCCTACATTCATGATCTTTTCATCTCTCAAAAACTTTGCTTTCTGGGATTCACAGAAACATGGCTGACACCCTCTGACACCTCTTCCCCTGCTGCACTCTCATATAGTGGATTTCATTTCACTCACACACACCCGCCGCGGCTGGAAACATGGTGGAGGAGTTGGTCTTCTCCTATCAGACACCTGCTCCTACAGCCCAACTCCACTGCCACCCTCCATTACGCTCACTTCATTTGAAGTACACTCTGTTCGCATCTACTCTCCCTCCAACCTTAAAGTAGCTGTCATTTACAGCCCCCCATACCCAGCCACCATCTTTCTTGACCACTTTAACACCTGGCTACTACACTTTCTTTCTGCCGACATCCCCACTATTACCATGGGTGACTTCAACATCCCTATTGACACCTGTCACTCAGCCGCCTCTAAACTCCTATCACTCTCTTCCTCCTTCGGCCTCTCACAGTGGTCTTCAGCTCCCACCCACAGAGATGGTCACACTCTGGATCTTATCTTTACCCGCCTCTGCTCCCTATCTAACCTTTCTAATTCGCCTCTCCCCCTATCCGACCACAACCTACTCACCTTCTCTTCACTGGTCTCTTCTGCTGCTCCCCCGGTCCACACACTAGCACACCCCCGCAGGAACCTTAAACATCTAGACTTTCGCTTGCTCTTCTGCCACTCTCTACTATTTGTTCTCTCCAAGACCCAGATGCTGCCACCACCCTGTATAACACCAGAACAAGTTCAGCTCTGGACACAACAAAACCCGAAAAATCAACAGACAACCCTGGCACACCAACCTGACCAAAAAACTCAGACAAGCTTCCAGGGCTGCTGAGCGGCGATGGAAGAAATCTGTTATGCTGAGCGCTCCGGGTCCCCTGCTGGCCTCGGAGCGCTCACCGCGTATGCCCCCAGGCAGCACTCCAGCGTCTCGGCGTGTGCGTCCTAGCTCTCTAGGGCGCACGTGCGCCGGGACTCTTAGATTCAAAGGACCAGTGCACCAGTGATTGGTGCCTGGTCCAAAGGGGTTATTAAGGGTTAAGGTTGTGAGAGGCAGTGCTGACTTAATTAGGCTGCACCTGTGCACTGCCCATTTATACCTTCTCCTCCCACAGCTTTCTGCCGGATCTTTGTGCCTTGTGCCTCAGAGAAAGCGTTCCTTACTATGTTAGTTTGCCTTACCTGTTGCCGTACCCGTTGCTACCGTCCACTCGCCTTTGAAACTTTGCCGCCTGCCCTGACCGCTGCTACGTCCGACTATGCTCTTGCCTTCTCCCTGTGTACCACGCATTATCACCAGCCAGAGAGGTCGAGTTGTTACTTGCGGCGGGCTCTGGTGAAGACCAGTAACTGCTTAGAACCGGTCCTCTAGTACAACCCGAGCCATCGCCTCTCTGGTCCAGAGGATCCACTACCTGTCCTGCCGGTACGTGACAGTAAGATCCGGCCATGGATCCCGGTGATGTTCCCCTGCCAAGCCTGGAGGACCTCACCACCATTGTGGCCCAGCAGGGTCAACAGCTGGCCCAGTTGACCGCTATGTTGCAGCAGCTCCTGCCTTCTCTGCAACAGCCAGCTCCTTCGTCTGCTCCTGCTGCATCACCTCCGCCTGCAGTTACCACCGGTTCCAGAATCCGTTTGTCCCTACCAGACAAATATGACGGAGATCCTAAGCAGTGCCGTGGGTTCTTGTCGCAGTGCTCTCTCCACCTCGAGCTCCTGTCCGACCAGTTTCCTTCTGAGCGAGCCAAGGTAGCCTTTATTCTCAGTTTACTGTCCGGGAAGGCCCTGGCCTGGGCTACACCACTATGGGACCGCGCAGATCCTGCCACCACTTCCGTCCAGAGATTCTGCCTAGAGTTCCGGAATGTTTTTGAGAAGCCTGCCCGGGTTACCTCCGCAGAGACTGCCTTACTAAATTTGACCCAAGGAGGTTCTTCCGTGGGTGACTATGCCATTCAGTTCCGCACCCTGGCCACTGAGCTGAACTGGAACAATGAAGCCCTTTGCGCCACCTTCAAGAAAGGACTTAACAGTGAAGTAAAGGACGTTCTGGCTGCACGTGAGCTTCCTTCCACTCTTAGTGACCTCATCTTGCTGGCCACTAGGATAGACAAACGTTTCGCCGAAAGACAAGAGGAACTCCTCCTTGAAAAGGAAAAAGCTCGTCCTAGACGCTTTCCTCGTCTGGCTCCCGTTTTTCCGCATCCACCTCAACCCGCTACTGGGTTTTCCGCCGTGGAAGCCATGCAGGTGGATCGGTCACGCTTGACTCCGTAAGAACGAAGCCGCCGCAGAAACGAGAACCTGTGTCTGTACTGTGCCAGTACCGAGCACTTCCTTAGAGATTGTCCTCTCCGTCCACCGCGTTCGGGAAACGCTCGCATCTAGTAAGCGTGGGAGAGGCGTTGCTAGGTGTGTATTCTTCCTCTCCACGTCTCATCATACCCGTGCAGTTGATCATCTCTTCCAAGTCCTCTTTCTCCGCAGCCGCCTTCTTGGATTCCGGTTCAGCTGGCAACTTCATTCACGCCTCCTTGGTTGACAAGTACCGTATTCCAGTAATCCATCTACCCAAGCCGTTTTTCATCTCTACTGTTAACGGTGAGAGACTCTCAGCCACCGTGCAGTTCCGTACCCAGCCTCTGCAGATGGACATTGGAATATTTCATACCGAGACTTTAGAGTTCTTTGTCCTTCCCTTCTGTTCCTCCGAACTCCTCCTGGGTCTGCCGTGGCTTCAACGTCATAGTCCTGTCCTGAATTGGTCCACCGGTGAGATCCTGCGTTTGGGCTCCTCCTGTTCGGACCGCTGTCTCAAGCCTGCTCTGGTCAAACAGAACCCGCAAGTTTCTCCGCCTTCTGGGCTGCCCAAGCCATACCATTCCTTCACGGATGTCTTCTGCAAGAAACAAGCTGAGGTTCTTTCTCCTCACCGATCCTATGATTGCCCGATCGACCTGATACTCGGTTCTACTCCACCTCAGGGCAGAATTTATCCTCTCTCACCTCCTGAGATTCTTGCCATGTCCGACTATATACGTGAGAACCTACAGAGAGGATTCATAAGAAAATCTTCTTCTCCTGCTGGGGCCGGTTTTTTCTTCGTGACAAAAAAAGACGGCTCCCTCCGCCCCTGCATTGACTACAGAGGTCTTAATAAAATTACCATCAAGAACTGTTACCCTCTGCCTCTAATCTCTGAGCTATTTGATCGTCTCCGAGGGGCTAAGATCTTCACTAAATTGGACCTTCGAGGGGCCTATAATCTGATCCGTATCCGTGAGGGAGACGAATGGTAGACCGCCTTTAACACAAGGGACGGCCATTTTGAGTATTTGGTGATGCCCTTCGGCCTCTGCAACGCACCTGCTGTCTTCCAGGAATTCGTCAATGACATTTTCAGGGACTTACTTTACACCTGCGTGGTTGTATACCTGGATGATATCCTCATCTTTTCCTCCAATTTGGATCAACACCGGGTCCATGTGCAACAAGTTCTTACTCGTCTTAGGAGAAATCGCCTGTACGCTAAACTTGAAAAATGTCTTTTTGAACGGACCTCCCTGCCTTTCCTGGGATACATTATCTCAGCCCAAGGACTTCAAATGGACCCAGCCAAACTCTCGGCGGTTCTGGATTGGCCACGTCCCTCTGGTCTCCGAGCCATACAAAGATTTCTGGGCTTTGCGAATTACTACAGGCAATTCATCCCTCACTATTCCACTCTGGTAGCTCCTATCGTGGCCCTCACTAGAAAAGGAGCTAACCCCAAATCCTGGCCTTCCCAAGCCGAGGAAGCCTTCCAGTCCCTGAAATCCGCCTTTGCCTCTGCACCCGTTCTCTCTAGACCAGATTCCACCAAGCCTTTCTCTCTTGAAGTGGATGCCTCCTCGGTGGGAGCCGGAGCTGTCCTCACCCAGAAGTCTTCCCGGGGCAAGACTTCAACTTGTGGCTTCTTTTCAAAAACATTCTCTTCCGCAGAGAGAAATTACTCCATTGGGGACAGGGAACTGCTGGCTATTAAATTGGCACTGGAGGAATGGAGACATTTACTCGAGGGCGCCACACATCCTGTGTACATCTTCACGGACCACAAGAACCTGGCTTATCTCCAGTCTGCTCAGAGATTAAATCCCCGTCAGGCTCGTTGGTCTCTGTTCTTCGCCCGCTTTAACTTTGAGATCCATTTCCGTCCGGCTTGTAAGAACATTAGGGCAGATGCTCTGTCTCGCTCCTCTGATGTGGTTGGCGACGAGTTAACACCTCGATATATTATCCCTCCAGAACGCCTTATTACAGTCGCTCCCGTGGACCTGCGCCTTCTTCCTCCTGGCAAATCCTACGTACCTCCACGTCAGCGGCTGCGAATCCTCAAGTGGGGCCACGCCTCCCCTTTTGCCGGTCATCCAGGGGTGCTAAAGTCTCTCCAACTAATCTCCCAAAGGTACTGGTGGCCTTCTCTGGAGAAAGATGTCTCGGACTTCGTCCAGGCCTGTATGATTTGCGCCCGGGATAAATCCCCTCGCCAGAAACCAGCGGGTCTCCTGTTGCCTCTACCTGTTCCTGAATTCCCTGGTCTCACATCGCCATGGACTTTATTACAGATCTTCCCTCCTCCCATGGCAAGTCCGTTATTTGGGTCGTGGTGGATCGCTTCTCCAAGATGGCTCACTTTGTACCCCTGCCCGGTCTACCCTCTGCAGCCATGTTGGCCAAACAATTTTTCCAACACATCTTCCGTCTCCATGGCCTTCCCAAACATATTGTCTCGGATCGTGGGGTACAATTCGTCTCCAAATTCTGGAGGGCTCTATGTGCTCAGCTCGGGATCAAATTGGACTTTTCTTCTTCGTACCATCCTCAGTCTAACGGCCAAGTAGAACGGGTGAACCAGATTTTGGGTGACTATCTGCGTCACTTTGTATCCTCACACCATGACGACTGGGCTGATCTACTTCCCTGGGCGGAGTTCTCCTACATCTACAAACAATTCTCTGCCTCTAACAAGTCTCCTTTCTTTGTAGTTTTCGGCCGTCATCCTCTTCCACCTCTGCCGCAGTCTCCCACTCCTTCTTCTGTACCTGCCGTTGACAGTCTTGTACAGGATTTTTCCTCCATCTGGCGAGAAACCCATGCTGCTCTCCTCAGGGCTTCCGCCCGTATGAAGGTTCAAGCTGACAAGAGACGCAGATCTCAACCGGAATTTCGCCCGGGTGACAAGGTGTGGCTCTCCTCTAGGTACATCTGATTTAGGGTCCCAAGTTACAAGTTGGGCCCTCGTTTCTTGGGACCCTATAAAATCAAGAGTCGTATCAATCAAGTTTCTTATCAGCTCCATCTTCCTCCCTCCCTCCGAATCCATAACTCCTTCCATGTCTCCCTTCTTAAACCTGCTGTCTTTAACCGTTTTTCTCCCAAGCTTGTTTCCTCCCACCCCTTAGTACCAGCGGTCTGGCATTTTCTATGTAGGTTATTTATATATATTTATTGCCATAGGCTTGGGCATTACTTGAATGTTGATTTAATTAACGGTCGAGGTATTTATTTCGGTTACTGTCTGTATATAGTATATGAGGTGTATATAGTGACCGGGGCTGTCTGTATATAGTATATGAGATGTATATAGTGACCGGGCTGTCTGTATATAGTATATGAGGTGTATATAGTGACCGGGGCTGTCTGTATACAGTATATAAGGTGTATATAGTGACCGGGGCTGTCTGTATACAGTATATGAGGTGTATATAGTGACCGGGGCTGTCTGTATACAGTATATGAGGTGTATATAGTGACCGGGCTGTCTGTATACAGTATATGAGGTGTATATAGTGACCGGGCTGTCTGTATATAGTATATGAGGTGTATAGTGACCGGGGCTCTCTGTATACAGTATATGAGGTGTATATAGTGACCGGGGCTGTCTGTATACAGTATATGAGGTATATAGTGACCGGACTGTCTGTATACAGTATATGAGGTGTATATAGTGACCGGGCTGTCTGTATACAGTATATGAGGTTTCCCTTATCGTCCTCGGCAGCACAGAATGGGTTAACGTTGACCTCTTTTAGTTTCATAGGACCGCCCACCTAGATTTAAACAATCAAACAATTAGTCAATCACATAATTAGTACACCTATAAGGTCTGGTGAATCCAACTGCCCCTTGTATTTTTTTTATGTTCATTTCTGAGGAATCTGCCCACCTGTCTGGTGTGGTGAAGATCGGCCACCTATGCCGTGGGGTGTGTCCCAGGCTCCAGGCCAAGTGTCCAGCAGTGCCACGGGTGTGTCCTTGGCGCTGGCACTATGCCGCATCCACGATGTGCGCGCCGGCAGGAGGGATCCATTGCGGTCTGATAGCCGCTGCCCTGCCGTTGATTCGCGCTTGTGCGCCCGACGCCCGGCATTTAACATCCCCAGCATGCCTCTTCTAGGATCGGAGGCCGCCGCACTTCCGGGTTCGGGCAGCGTCTGACGTCATCAGTCAGCGCGCCCTCTGGGGCCAATGGGAAGCCGCAGGAGCGGCTGACGTCACCAGGCGGCGTCCAGGGCGCCAAATTCAAATATTTAAGGTGGATGCAGGCTGGAGCAAGATGCCATAAGTGCCTGGCAGCCGAGCTCCTGTGAATTTAAGGTATTGTGTCAGCTGGGGTTCCTTCTGACAGAGATCACCTTGCTGGTTTTGCTCATTATATGTCTGTTTTGTCTGTTCCAGATGTCTGGGCTTCCTGGTTCTGTGAGAAAGAGGTCTAAGAAGCACAGACACAGATATTGCCTGTCATGTGAGCAGCCCCTACCTGATGAACAGCGAGAGGACTACTGTGACAACTGTATGGCGGCGGATTCTGTCCATTCTCATAGATCTTCTGCTGGTTCAAAAAAGTCAAGGAAGAAGCGATCCCGCTGCATCTCTTGTATTCAGCCCTTACCGGAGGATTCACAGTCCAATATCTGCGCTTCCTGCACTCAGCCTGAAGACGAGTCTGACGCAGAGTCCAGAAAACTAATGAGCCTCTTTAAGTCCTTTCTGACAAAGCAGAAACAGAAAGCCAAAAAGAGAAAGCGCGATCCTATCTCCTCATCCTCTGACGAGTCTCTGATGTCTGAGAGCGAAGACTCAGGCTCGGATTGGGAAGTCTCTAATATGGAGGAAAATTTCCTTTTTGATAGGAAAAATGCGAATCGCTTAATCAAAGATGTAAAGGGAATAATGGAGACTAAGGAAGACCCTGTTGCCGCACAGGACAAGGAGAGTCTCTTCTATTTCCCAAAGAAAAATGCTTCGGTCCTTCCAAGCCATCCAGTTCTGGACTCCATATTCCAGAAGGAATGTAAATGTCCCCTGAGGAAAATAGATCCGGGCTCAAGATTCCGTTCCATTTATAAGATTGACTCCGCTGAGTCCTCAAGCTGGGAAGTCCCCGCTAGAGTTGATCCTGCGGTAACAAGGCTGGCTAAAAGGTCCTTCTTTCCTGCAGATGACTCCGCGCTGCTGAGGGACCCGATGGACAGAAAAGCAGATAACTTGCTAAAGAGACTGCATTCTTACTTGGCCACGTTAAGTAAGGCAGCCATGGCAGCAGTACCAGTGGCTCGAGCCCTCAGAATCTGGCTAAGTCACCTAGGAAGGGACATCGAGGACGGAGTCTCCAGAGAAGACCTGCTCCTTCAACTGCCGTCCCTTAAAATGGCCGCTGAGTTTTTGTGCGACTTTCCAGTGGATTCGCTGAGATTCCTGGCTAAAGATATGGCCCTCTCAAATTCAATAAGAAGGACCTTGTGGCTCAAGCTATGGGCAGGAGATGTTGCCTCAAAGACCAACCTCTGCGCTCTACCCTTTGAGCCTGGGAGACTGTTCGGCTCTCAGCTAGACAAGCTGTTAGAAGCCAATTCGGATGAAAAATCTCTGAAGTTCCCTCAGTTTAAAACCAAGAAACGTCCCAGGAATTTTCGTCCCTTTGGTAGGCAGCCTTACCGCAGAACAGGCTATCGTGGGCGATCTAGCAGAGGCCGGTCAGACAGAAGAGTCCTTCCCAGTTCTGCTGAAAAAGCAAGAGGAAAGGAAGACATCAGTAAAAACTCCAAGGCTGATTTCTGACGTCGAAAGCCAGTCTGTAGGAGGTCGCTTATCCCACTTCTACAACAACTGGGAGAGAATCACTACAGACAAATGGGTTCTGGATCTAATAAGGGACGGATACTCGCTAGAGTTTCTTCATCAGCCAAGAAGCAGATTTCTGTTTCAAAGAGAGGACCTTCGTATAGATCACCTGGTGGACCAATTTCTAAAGAAAGGAGCTTTAGAACGGGTACCAAGAGGTCAAGAAAAAAAGGGAGTCTACTCCAGGTTGTTTTTAGTCCCAAAAGCAAGCGGGGATTGGCGTCTCGTTATAGACCTCAGATACTTAAATCATTTTCTGAGAAAAATCCATTTCAAGATGGAAACATTAAGATCGGTGGTGTCCACTCTTCAGAGAGATCAGTTCATGGCCTCCCTGGACTTGGAGGACGCCTACCTGCATGTGCCCATAAGATCTTCCTCAAGGAAGTTCCTAAGAGTGGCCGTCAGAAGAGCAGGGAGAATCATGCACTTTCAATTCAGAGCGTTGCCCTTCGGGCTGACGTCCGCACCCAGGATTTTTACCAAAATATCAGTGGTGGCAGCAGTGCATCTACGCTTACAGGCCATTCAAGTCTATCCTTACCTCGACGACTGGCTAGTGGCAGCAGCAACGGAGGAACAGTTACAACTTCATCTCCGTACAGTCATCTCGCTTCTCCAGTCCCTCGGTTTCATAATGAGTTGGAAGAAATCTCAGCTCTCCCCAACGACGTCGAAAAGATTCTTGGGGATGGTGATAGACACCCGCTGCATGAAAGTGTTCCTTCCTTCAGACAAGGGTCAGAAGATCAGAGAGGAAGTGAGAACCTTGAGATCCATTCACAAGCCATCCGTACGCAGAGTGATGAAGACCTTGGGTCATCTGACTTCTACCATAGATGCGGTCCCCTGGGCGAAGATCCATATGCGAGACCTTCAATGGAATATGATACAGGCAAGACGCACCAGTCATTGCGATTTGGAAAGAAGAATCAGCCTGAGGCCTTCCGTTATTCAGAGTCTGAACTGGTGGTTACAGACGGAGAAGCTCACAGTAGGGAAATCATTTCAGTATCTGTCACCGATAATAATGACCACGGATGCCTCAGCCAGAGGCTGGGGAGCTCACGTGCAGAACAGATGGATCCAAGGGAAATGGTCTCCCCAGGATATGCGACAGTCCTCGAACTTCAAAGAAATGAAGGCTGTTCTGGATTCGCTAGTCCATTTTCAAACCCTCCTGGAAGGAAAATCGGTGCTGGTTCGCTCAGACAACCTCTCCACGGTGTTCTATCTGAACAAACAAGGAGGAACGAGGAGCCCGTCCTTGATGAAATTATGCAAACGGATTTTCACCTGGGCAGAATCACATCTTTCGCAATTAAGAGCGATTCATATAAGAGGCTGTTACAATATACAAGCAGATCGTCTGAGTCGGATGACAGTCAGTCCGAGCGAGTGGGGTTTGAATCCGATTTACTTCAAGCAAATCATAGCCAGATGGGGTTGTCCAACCTGGGATCTGATGGCCTCCAGACAAAATCGGAAACTCCAGAAGTTCTGTTCCCTGAGCAAACACGACGGGCCAACAGTGGTAGATGCCTTCTCGATGTCTTGGAGTCGCCTATTTGTCTACCTATTTCCACCAGTACCCCTCATACCGAGGGTTCTACAGAAGATTGCGGTAGAAAGACCCAAAGTAATACTAATAGCACCATTTTGGCCCCGGAGGTCATGGTTTCCTCTTCTTCTCCAACTGTCCGAAGGGAACTATTGGAAGCTTCCATGTGCCCCCGACCTTCTCCTCCAGCAGGGTCTATTCCATCAGAACCTAGACAGGTTGCACCTCACGGCCTGGATGTTGAGAGAAGCAGATTAGAGGAAGAGGGCCTACCAGCTTCGGTCATTGACACATTAATGAATTCCCGCAAGCGTTCTACCAATGTGAAATATGCCAAAGTATTAGGAAAATTCCGGTCTTGGTTGTCGGGAAAGGGATATACGGAAATAAACATCTCCAGTATTCTTCAGTTCCTTCAAGAAGGATTTGATATGGGCTTGAAGCCGAATACCTTAAAATCCCAGATGACTGCCATTAACATCTTGACAGAGAATAAATATCTGTTCCATCCTCTGATAGTCAGATTCTTCAAGGCCTTGAAGAGGCTAAGACCGGTGATTCACGAACCCTTTCCTGTGTGGGACTTATCCCTAGTACTAAGGGGATTCACAAGACCACCCTTTGAGCCGCTGGAACAAGTGGACATCAGATATCTCTCCTGCAAAGTTCTGTTTCTTGTAGCCATTACTTCGGCGAAAAGATTGGGGGAACTACGAGCGTTATCTTCCAGACATCCATATATACGAATCCTTCCTGATGGGATATTGATTAGAACCATACCTTCCTTTCAACCAAAGGTTCCTTCCACTATGAATATTAATAGGGAAACCTTCTTGCCTACATTCTTCCCAAATCCGGCGGATGAAGAACAGGAGCAATTACATATGCTAGATGTGAAAAGAGCAGTAGAAACCTATTTGCGAAGAACGGAAGAGTTCCGTTTAGACGAAAGTCTTTTTCTGCTTTATTCTGGACCGAGAAGAGGGCGAACGCCATCCAAGGATTCACTCGCCCGGTGGATAAAGAACACCATCACAGAAACCTACTTGTTAGAGGGGGAAACTCCACCACTTTCCATCAAGGCTCATTCCACGAGGTCGACAGCAGCCTCTTGGGCGGAATATGGGCAGGTGTCTATACAAGAAATCTGCAGCGCAGCCTCCTGGTCCACTCCTTCCACCTTCGCAAAGCATTATCGCCTTGACATCGAGTCCAGGAGCTCAGCCTTTGGCACAGGCATTCTAAGTTCAGCTTCAGTATAATCCCCCCCTTTGGAATCTATAAAAATCCCATTCTGTGCTGCCGAGGACGATAAGGGAAAGTAGAAAATTGGTACCTGGAATTTTACTTTCCTTGAGTCCGAAGGCAGCACAGGCAGCACAGGCTCACCCTCCCTAAATAAATTGTGTTTTTTGTTATGCAACTGTGTGGATCTATTTTTTAATACAAGGGGCAGTTGCATTCACCAGACCTTATAGGTGTACTCATGATGTGATTGACTAATTGTTTGATTGTTTAAATCTAGGTGGGCGGTCCTATGAAACTAAAGAGGTCAACGTTAACCCATTCTGTGCTGCCTTCGGACTCAAGGAAAGTAAAATTCCAGGTACCAATTTTCTACTATATAGTGACCGGGGCTGTCTGTATACAGTATATGAGGTGTATATAGTGACCGGGCTGTCTGTATACAGTATATGAGGTGTATATAGTGACCGGGCTGTCTGTATACAGTATATGAGATGTATATAGTGATCGGGCTGTCTGTATACAGTATATGAGGTGTATATAGTGACCGGGGCTCTCTGTATATAGTATATGAGGTGTATATAGTGACCGGGGCTGTCTGTATACAGTATATGAGGTGTATATAGTGACCGGGCTGTCTGTATACAGTATATGAGGTGTATATAGTGACCGGGGCTGTCTGTATATAGTATATGAGGTGTATATAGTAACCGGGGCTGTCTGTATACAGTATATGAAGTGTATATAGTGACCGGGCTGTCTGTATACAGTATATGAGGTGTATATAGTGACCGGGCTGTCTGTATACAGTATATGAGGTGTATATAGTGACCGGGCTGTCTGTATACAGTATATGAGGTGTATAGTGGCCGGGCTGTCTGTATACAGTATATGAGGTGTATATAGTGACTGGGGCTGTCTGTATACAGTATATGAGGTGTATATAGTGACCGGGGCTGTCTGTATACAGTATATGAGGTGTATATAGTGACTGGGGCTGTCTGTATACAGTATATGAGGTGTATATAGTGACCGGGGCTGTCTGTATACAGTATATGAGGTGTATATAGTGACCGGGCTGTCTGTATACAGTATATGAGGTGTTTATAGTGACCGGGCTGTCTGTATACAGTATATGAGGTGTATATAGTGACCGGGCTGTCTGTATACAGTATATGAGGTGTATATAGTGACCGGGGCTGTCTGTATACAGTATATGAGGTGTATATAGTGACCGGGCTGTCTGTATACAGTATATGAGGTGTATATAGTGACCGGGGCTGTCTGTATACAGTATATGAGGTGTATACAGTATATGAGGTGTATATAGTGACCGGGCTGTCTGTATACAGTATATGAGGTGTATATAGTGACCGGGCTGTCTGTATACAGTATATGAGGTGTATATAGTGACCGGGCTGTCTGTATACAGTATATGAGGTGTATACAGTATATGAGGTGTATATAGTGACCGGGCTGTCTGTATACAGTATATGAGGTGTATATAGTGACCGGGGCTGTCTATATATAGTATATGAGGTGTATATAGTGACCGGGGCTGTCTGTATACAGTATATGAGGTGTATATAGTGACAGGGCTGTCTGTATACAGTATATGAGGTGTATATAGTGACCGGGCTGTCTGTATACAGTATATGAGGTGTATATAGTGACCGGGGCTCTGTATACAGTATATGAGGTGTATATAGTGACCGGGGCTGTCTGTATACAGTATATGAGGTATATAGTGACCGGGGCTGTCTGTATATAGTATATGAGTTGTATATAGTGACCGGGGCTGTCTGTATACAGTATATGAGGTGTATATAGTGACCGGGCTGTCTGTATACAGTATATGAGGTGTAAATAGTGACCCGGGCTGTCTGTATACAGTATATGAGGTGTATATAGTGACCGGGGCTGTCTGTATACAGTATATGAGGTGTATATAGTGACCAGGGCTGTCTGTATACAGTATATGAGGTGTATATAGTGACCGGGCTGTCTGTATATAGTATATGAGGTGTATATAGTGACCGGGGCTGTCTGTATACAGTATATGAGGTGTATATAGTGACCGGGCTGTCTGTATACAGTATATGAGGTGTATATAGTGACCGGGGCTGTCTGTATACAGTATATGAGGTGTATATAGTGACCGGGCTGTCTGTATACAGTATATGAGGTGTAAATAGTGACCGGGGCTGTCTGTATACAGCATATGAGGTGTATATAGTGACCGGGGCTGTCTGTATACAGTATATGAGGTGTATATAGTGACCGGGCTGTCTGTATACAGTATATGAGGTGTATATAGTGACCGGGGCTGTCTGTATACAGTATATGAGGTGTATATAGTGACCGGGGCTGTCTGTATACAGTATATGAGGTGTATATAGTGACCGGGCTGTCTGTATACAGTATATGAGGTGTATATAGTGACCGGGCTGTCTGTATACAGTATATGAGGTGTATATAGTGACCGGGCTGTCTGTATACAGTATATGAGGTATATAGTGACCGGGCTGTCTGTATACAGTATATGAGGTGTATATAGTGACCGGGCTGTCTGTATACAGTATATGAGGTGTAAATAGTGACCGGGGCTCTCTGTATACAGTATATGAGGTGTATATAGTGACCGGGGCTGTCTGTATACAGTATATGAGGTGTATATAGTGACCGGGCTGTCTGTATACAGTATATGAGGTGTATATAGTGACCAGGGCTGTCTGTATACAGTATATGAGGTGTATATAGTGACCGGGGCTATCTGTATACAGTATATGAGGTGTATATAGTGACCGGGCTGTCGGTATACAGTATATGAGGTGTATATAGTGACCGGGCTGTCTGTATACAGTATATGAGGTGTATATAGTGACCGGGCTGTCTGTATATAGTATATGAGGTGTATATAGTGACCGGTACTGTCTGTATACAGTATATGAGGTGTATATAGTGACCGGGGCTGTCTGTATACAGTATATGAGGTGTATATAGTGACCGGGCTATCTGTATACAGTATATGAGATGTATATAGTGACCGGGGCTGTCTGTATACAGTATATGAGGTGTATATAGTGACCGGGGCTGTCTGTATACAGTATATGAGATGTATATAGTGACCGGGCTGTCTGTATACAGTATATGAGGTGTATATAGTGACCGGGCTGTCTGTATACAGTATATGAGATGTATATAGTGACCGGGCTGTCTGTATACAGTATATGAGGTGTATATAGTGACCGGGCTGTCTGTATACAGTATATGAGGTGTATATAGTGACCGGGGCTGTCTGTATATAGTATATGAGGTGTATATAGTGACCGGGGCTGTCTGTATACAGTATATGAGGTGTATATAGTGACCGGGCTGTCTGTATACAGTATATGAGATGTATATAGTGACCGGGCTGTCTGTATACAGTATATGAGGTGTATATAGTGACCGGGGCTGTCTGTATATAGTATATGAGGTGTATATAGTGACCGGGGCTGTCTGTATATAGTATATGAGGTGTATATAGTGACCGGGCTGTCTGTATACAGTATATGAGGTGTATATAGTGACCGGGCTGTCTGTATATAGTATATGAGGTGTATATAGTGACCGGGCTGTCTGTATACAGTATATGAGGTGTATATAGTGACCGGGGCTGTCTGTATACAGTATATGAGGTGTATATAGTGACCGGGGCTGTCTGTATATAGTATATGAGGTGTATATAGTGACCGGGCTGTCTGTATACAGTATATGAGGTCTATATAGTGACCGGGCTGTCTGTATATAGTATATGAGGTGTATATAGTGACCGGGCTGTCTGTATACAGTATATGAGGTGTATATAGTGACCGGACTGTCTGTATACAGTATATGAGGTGTATATAGTGACCGGGGCTGTCTGTATATAGTATATGAGGTGTATATAGTGACCGGGGCTGTCTGTATACAGTATATGAGGTGTATATAGTGACCGGGGCTGTCTGTATACAGTATATGAGGTCTATATAGTGACCGGGCTGTCTGTATATAGTATATGAGGTGTATATAGTGACCGGGCTGTCTGTATACAGTATATGAGGTGTATATAGTGACCGGACTGTCTGTATACAGTATATGAGGTGTATATAGTGACCGGGGCTGTCTGTATATAGTATATGAGGTGTATATAGTGACCGGGGCTGTCTGTATACAGTATATGAGGTGTATATAGTGACCGGGGCTGTCTGTATACAGTATATGAGGGTTATATAGTGACCGGGCTGTCTGTATACAGTATATGAGGTGTATATAGTGACCGGGCTGTCTGTATACAGTATATGAGGTGTATATAGTGACCGGGCTGTCTGTATACAGTATATGAGGTGTATATAGTGACCGGTACGGTCTGTATACAGTATATGAGGTGTATATAGTGACCGGGGCTGTCTGTATATAGTATATGAGGTGTATATAGTGACCGGGCTGTCTGTATATAGTATATGAGGTGTATATAGTGACCGGGCTGTCTGTATACAGTATATGAGGTGTATATAGTGACCGGGCTGTCTGTATACAGTATATGAGGTGTATATAGTGACCGGGCTGTCTGTATACAGTATATGAGGTGTATATAGTGACCGGGCTGTCTGTATACAGTATATGAGGTGTATATAGTGACCGGGCTGTCTGTATACAGTATATGAGGTGTATATAGTGACCGGGGCTGTCTGTATACAGTATATGAGGTGTATATAGTGACCGGGCTGTCTGTATACAGTATATGAGGTATATAGTGACCGGGCTGTCTGTATACAGTATATGAGGTGTATATAGTGACCGGGCTGTCTGTATACAGTATATGAGGTGTATATAGTGACCGGGGCTCTCTGTATACAGTATATGAGGTGTATATAGTGACCGGGGCTGTTTGTATACAGTATATGAGGTGTATATAGTGACCGGGCTGTCTGTATACAGTATATGAGGTGTATATAGTGACCGGACTGTCTGTATACAGTATATGAGGTGTATATAGTGACCGGGCTGTCTGTATACAGTATATGAGGTGTATATAGTGACCAGGGCTGTCTGTATACAGTATATGAGGTGTATATAGTGACCGGGGCTATCTGTATACAGTATATGAGGTGTATATAGTGACCGGGCTGTCGGTATACAGTATATGAGGTGTATATAGTGACCGGGCTGTCTGTATACAGTATATGAGGTGTATATAGTGACCAGGCTGTCTGTATACAGTATATGAGGTGTATATAGTGACCGGGGCTGTCTGTATACAGTATATGAGGTGTATATAGTGACCGGGGCTGTCTGTATACAGTATATGAGGTGTATATAGTGACCGGGCTGTCTGTATACAGTATATGAGGTGTATATAGTGACCGGGCTGTCTGTATACAGTATATGAGGTGTATATAGTGACCGGGCTGTCTGTATACAGTATATGAGGTGTATATAGTGACCGGGGCTGTCTGTATACAGTATATGAGGTGTATATAGTGACCGGGCTGTCTGTATACAGTATATGAGGTGTATATAGTGACCGGGGCTGTCTGTATACAGTATATGAGGTGTATATAGTGACCGGGGCTGTCTATATACAGTATATGAGGTGTATAGTGACCGGGCTGTCTGTATACAGTATATGAGATGTATATAGTGACCGGGCTGTCTGTATACAGTATATGAGGTGTATATAGTTACCGGGGCTGTCTGTATACAGTATATGAGATGTATATAGTGACCGGGCTGTCTGTATACAGTATATGAGATGTATATAGTGACCGGGCTGTCTGTATACAGTATATGAGGTGTATATAGTGACCGGGGCTGTCTGTATATAGTATATGAGGTGTATATAGTGACCGGGGCTGTCTGTATACAGTATATGAGATGTATATAGTGACCAGGCTGTCTGTATATAGTATATGAGGTGTATATAGTGACCGGGGCTGTCTGTATACAGTATATGAGGTGTATATAGTGACCGGTGCTGTCTGTATATAGTATATGAGATGTATATAGTGACCGGGCTGTCTGTATACAGTATATGAGATGTATATAGTGATCGGGCTGTCTGTATACAGTATATGAGGTGTATATAGTGACCGGGCTGTCTGTATACAGTATATGAGGTGTATATAGTGACCAGGCTGTCTGTATACAGTATATGAGGTGTATATAGTGACCGGGGCTGTCTGTATATAGTATATGAGGTGTATATAGTGACCGGGCTGTCTGTATATAGTATATGAGGTGTATATAGTGACCGGGCTGTCTGTATACAGTATATGAGGTGTATATAGTGACCGGGCTGTCTGTATACAGTATATGAGGTGTATATAGTGACCGGGCTGTCTGTATACAGTATATGAGGTGTATATAGTGACCGGGGCTGTCTGTATACAGTATATGAGGTGTATATAGTGACCGGTACTGTCTGTATACAGTATATGAGGTGTATATAGTGACCGGGGCTGTCTGTATATAGTATATGAGGTGTATATAGTGACCGGGCTGTCTGTATACAGTATATGAGGTGTATATAGTGACCGGGCTGTCTGTATACAGTATATGAGGTGTATATAGTGACCGGGCTGTCTGTATACAGTATATGAGGTATATAGTGACCGGGCTGTCTGTATACAGTATATGAGGTGTATATAGTGACCGGGCTGTCTGTATACAGTATATGAGGTGTATATAGTGACCGGGGCTCTCTGTATACAGTATATGAGGTGTATATAGTGACCGGGGCTGTCTGTATACAGTATATGAGGTGTATATAGTGACCGGGCTGTCTGTATACAGTATATGAGGTGTATATAGTGACCAGGGCTGTCTGTATACAGTATATGAGGTGTATATAGTGACCGGGGCTATCTGTATACAGTATATGAGGTGTATATAGTGACCGGGCTGTCGGTATACAGTATATGAGGTGTATATAGTGACCGGGCTGTCTGTATACAGTATATGAGGTGTATATAGTGACCGGGCTGTCTGTATATAGTATATGAGGTGTATATAGTGACCGGTACTGTCTGTATACAGTATATGAGGTGTATATAGTGACCGGGGCTGTCTGTATACAGTATATGAGGTGTATATAGTGACCGGGCTATCTGTATACAGTATATGAGGTGTATATAGTGACCGGGGCTGTCTGTATACAGTATATGAGGTGTATATAGTGACCGGGGCTGTCTGTATACAGTATATGAGATGTATATAGTGACCGGGCTGTCTGTATACAGTATATGAGGTGTATATAGTGACCGGGCTGTCTGTATACAGTATATGAGATGTATATAGTGACCGGGCTGTCTGTATACAGTATATGAGGTGTATATAGTGACCGGGCTGTCTGTATACAGTATATGAGGTGTATATAGTGACCGGGGCTGTCTGTATATAGTATATGAGGTGTATATAGTGACCGGGGCTGTCTGTATACAGTATATGAGGTGTATATAGTGACCGGGCTGTCTGTATACAGTATATGAGATGTATATAGTGACCGGGCTGTCTGTATACAGTATATGAGGTGTATATAGTGACCGGGCTGTCTGTATATAGTATATGAGGTGTATATAGTGACCGGGCTGTCTGTATACAGTATATGAGGTGTATATAGTGACCGGGGCTGTCTGTATACAGTATATGAGGTGTATATAGTGACCGGGGCTGTCTGTATATAGTATATGAGGTGTATATAGTGACCGGGCTGTCTGTATACAGTATATGAGGTGTATATAGTGACCGGGGCTGTCTGTATACAGTATATGAGGTGTATATAGTGACCGGGGCTGTCTGTATACAGTATATGAGGTCTATATAGTGACCGGGCTGTCTGTATATAGTATATGAGGTGTATATAGTGACCGGGCTGTCTGTATACAGTATATGAGGTGTATATAGTGACCGGACTGTCTGTATACAGTATATGAGGTGTATATAGTGACCGGGGCTGTCTGTATATAGTATATGAGGTGTATATAGTGACCGGGGCTGTCTGTATACAGTATATGAGGTGTATATAGTGACCGGGGCTGTCTGTATACAGTATATGAGGGTTATATAGTGACCGGGCTGTCTGTATACAGTATATGAGGTGTATATAGTGACCGGGCTGTCTGTATACAGTATATGAGGTGTATATAGTGACCGGGCTGTCTGTATACAGTATATGAGGTGTATATAGTGACCGGTACGGTCTGTATACAGTATATGAGGTGTATATAGTGACCGGGGCTGTCTGTATATAGTATATGAGGTGTATATAGTGACCGGGCTGTCTGTATATAGTATATGAGGTGTATATAGTGACCGGGCTGTCTGTATACAGTATATGAGGTGTATATAGTGACCGGGCTGTCTGTATACAGTATATGAGGTGTATATAGTGACCGGGCTGTCTGTATACAGTATATGAGGTGTATATAGTGACCGGGCTGTCTGTATACAGTATATGAGGTGTATATAGTGACCGGGCTGTCTGTATACAGTATATGAGGTGTATATAGTGACCGGGGCTGTCTGTATACAGTATATGAGGTGTATATAGTGACCGGGCTGTCTGTATACAGTATATGAGGTATATAGTGACCGGGCTGTCTGTATACAGTATATGAGGTGTATATAGTGACCGGGCTGTCTGTATACAGTATATGAGGTGTATATAGTGACCGGGGCTCTCTGTATACAGTATATGAGGTGTATATAGTGACCGGGGCTGTTTGTATACAGTATATGAGGTGTATATAGTGACCGGGGCTGTCTGTATATAGTATATGAGGTGTATATAGTGACCGGGCTGTCTGTATATAGTATATGAGGTGTATATAGTGACCGGGCTGTCTGTATACAGTATATGAGGTGTATATAGTGACCGGACTGTCTGTATACAGTATATGAGGTGTATATAGTGACCGGGCTGTCTGTATACAGTATATGAGGTGTATATAGTGACCAGGGCTGTCTGTATACAGTATATGAGGTGTATATAGTGACCGGGGCTGTCTGTATACAGTATATGAGGTGTATATAGTGACCGGGGCTGTCTGTATACAGTATATGAGGTGTATATAGTGACCGGGCTGTCTGTATACAGTATATGAGGTGTATATAGTGACCGGGCTGTCGGTATACAGTATATGAGGTGTATATAGTGACCGGGCTGTCTGTATACAGTATATGAGGTGTATATAGTGACCGGGCTGTCTGTATATAGTATATGAGGTGTATATAGTGACCGGTACTGTCTGTATACAGTATATGAGGTGTATATAGTGACCGGGGCTGTCTGTATACAGTATATGAGGTGTATATAGTGACCGGGCTATCTGTATACAGTATATGAGGTGTATATAGTGACCGGGGCTGTCTGTATACAGTATATGAGGTGTATATAGTGACCGGGCTGTCTGTATACAGTATATGAGGTGTATATAGTGACCGGCACTGTCTGTATATAGTATATGAGGTGTATACAGTATATGAGGTGTATATAGTGACCGGGGCTGTCTATATATAGTATATGAGGTGTATACAGTATATGAGGTGTAAATAGTGACCGGGCTGTCTGTATACAGTATATGAGGTGTATATAGTGACCGGGGCTGTCTGTATACAGTATATGAGGTGTATATAGTGACCAGGCTGTCTGTATACAGTATATGAGATGTATATAGTGACCGGGGCTGTCTGTATACAGTATATGAGGTGTATATAGTGACCGGGCTGTCTGTATACAGTATATGAGGTGTATATAGTGACCGGGCTGTCTGTATACAGTATATGAGATGTATATAGTGACCGGGCTGTCTGTATACAGTATATGAGGTGTATATAGTGACCGGGGCTGTCTGTATATAGTACATGAGGTGTATATAGTGACCGGGGCTGTCTGTATACAGTATATGAGGTGTATATAGTGACCGGGCTGTCTGTATACAGTATATGAGATGTATATAGTGACCGGGCTGTCTGTATACAGTATATGAGGTGTATATAGTGACCGGGGCTGTCTGTATATAGTATATGAGGTATATAGTGACCGGGCTGTCTGTATACAGTATATGAGGTGTATATAGTGACCGGGCTGTCTGTATATAGTATATGAGGTGTATATAGTGACCGGGGCTGTCTGTATACAGTATATGAGGTGTATATAGTGACCGGGGCTGTCTGTATACAGTATATGAGGTGTATATAGTGACCGGGCTGTCTGTATATAGTATATGAGGTGTATATAGTGACCGGGCTGTCTGTATACAGTATATGAGATGTATATAGTGACCGGGCTGTCTGTATACAGTATATGAGGTGTATATAGTGACCGGACTGTCTGTATACAGTATATGAGGTGTATATAGTGACCGGGGCTGTCTGTATATAGTATATGAGGTGTATATAGTGACCGGGGCTGTCTGTATACAGTATATGAGGTGTATATAGTGACCGGGGCTGTCTGTATACAGTATATGAGGGTTATATAGTGACCGGGCTGTCTGTATACAGTATATGAGGTGTATATAGCGACCGGGCTGTCTGTATACAGTATATGAGGTGTATATAGTGACCAGGCTGTCTTTATACAGTATATGAGGTGTATATAGTGACCGGTGCTGTCTGTATACAGTATATGAGGTGTATATAGTGACCGGGCTGTCTGTATACAGTATATGAGGTGTATATAGTGACCGGACTGTCTGTATACAGTATATGAGGTGTATATAGTGACCGGTACTGTCTGTATACAGTATATGAGGTGTATATAGTGACCGGGGCTGTCTGTATACAGTATATGAGGTGTATATAGTGACCGGGCTATCTGTATACAGTATATGAGGTGTATATAGTGACCAGGGCTGTCTGTATATAGTATATGAGGTGTATATAGTGACCGGGGCTGTCTGTATACAGTATATGAGGTGTATATAGTGACCGGGCTGTCTGTATACAGTATATGAGGTGTATAGTGACCGGGCTGTCTGTATATAGTATATGAGGTGTATATAGTGACCGGGCTGTCTGTATACAGTATATGAGGTGTATATAGTGACCGGGCTGTCTGTATACAGTATATGAGGTGTATATAGTGACCGGGCTGTCTGTATACAGTACATGAGGTGTATATAGTGACCGGGCTGTCTGTATACAGTATATGAGGTGTATATAGTGACCGGGCTATCTGTATACAGTATATGAGGTGTATATAGTGACCGGGGCTGTCTGTATACAGTATATGAGGTGTATATCGTGACCGGGGCTGTCTGTATACAGTATATGAGGTGTATATAGTGACCGGGCTGTCTGTATACAGTATATGAGGTGTATACAGTATATGAGGTGTATATAGTGACCGGGCTGTCTGTATACAGTATATGAGGTGTATATAGTGACCGGGGCTGTCTGTATACAGTATATGTGGTGTATATAGTGACCGGGCTGTCTGTATACAGTATATGAGGTGTATACAGTATATGAGGTGTATATAGTGACCGGGCTGTCTGTATACAGTATATGAGGTGTATATAGTGACCGGGCTGTCTGTATACAGTATATGAGGTGTATATAGTGACCGGGCTGTCTGTATACAGTATATGAGGTGTATATAGTGACCGGGCTGTCTGTATACAGTATATGAGGTGTATATAGTGACCGGGCTGTCTGTATATAGTATATGAGGTGTATATAGTGACCGGGGCTCTGTATACAGTATATGAGGTATATAGTGACCGGGCTGTCTGTATATAGTATATGAGGTGTATATAGTGACCGGGGCTGTCTGTATACAGTATATGAGATGTATATAGTGACCGGGCTGTCTGTATACAGTATATGAGGTGTATATAGTGACCGGGCTGTCTGTATACAGTATATGAGGTGTATATAGTGACCGGGCTGTCTGTATACAGTATATGATGTGTATATAGTGACCGGGCTGTCTGTATACAGTATATGAGGTGTATATAGTGACCGGGCTGTCTGTATACAGTATATGAGATGTATATAGTGACCGGGCTGTCTGTATATAGTATATGAGGTGTATATAGTGACCGGGGCTGTCTGTATACAGTATATGAGATGTATATAGTGACCGGGCTGTCTGTATACAGTATATGAGGTGTATATAGTGACCGGGGCTGTCTGTATACAGTATATGAGGTGTATATAGTGACCGGGCTGTCTGTATACAGTATATGAGGTGTATATAGTGACCGGGGCTGTCTGTATACAGTATATGAGGTGTATATAGTGACCGGGGCTGTCTGTATACAGTATATGAGATGTATATAGTGACCGGGCTGTCTGTATACAGTATATGAGATGTATATAGTGACCGGGGCTGTCTGTATACAGTATATGAGGTGTATATAGTGACCGGGGCTGTCTGTATACAGTATATGAGGTGTATATAGTGACCGGGGCTGTCTGTATACAGTATATGAGGTGTATATAGTGACCGGGCTGTCTGTATACAGTATATGAGGTGTATATAGTGACCGGCACTGTCTGTATATAGTATATGAGGTGTATATAGTGACCGGCACTGTCTGTATACAGTATATGAGGTGTATATAGTGACCGGGGCTGTCTGTATACAGTATATGAGGTGTATATAGTGACCGGGCTGTCTGTATACAGTATATGAGGTGTATATAGTGACCGGGGCTGTCTGTATACAGTATATGAGGTGTATATAGTGACCGGGGCTCTCTGTATACAGTATATGAGGTGTATATAGTGACCGGGGCTGTCTGTATACAGTATATGAGGTGTATATAGAGACCGGGCTGTCTGTATACAGTATATGAGGTGTATATAGTGACCGGGGCTGTCTGTATACAGTATATGAGGTGTATATAGTGACCGGGGCTGTCTGTATATAGTATATGAGGTGTATAGTGACCGGGCTGTCTGTATACAGTATATGAGATGTATATAGTGACCGGGCTGTCTGTATATAGTATATGAGGTGTATATAGTGACCGGGGCTGTCTGTATACAGTATATGAGGTGTATATAGTGACCGGGGCTGTCTGTATACAGTATATGAGGGTTATATAGTGACCGGGCTGTCTGTATACAGTATATGAGGTGTATATAGTGACCGGGCTGTCTGTATACAGTATATGAGGTGTATATAGTGACCAGGCTGTCTTTATACAGTATATGAGGTGTATATAGTGACCGGTGCTGTCTGTATACAGTATATGAGGTGTATATAGTGACCGGGCTGTCTGTATATAGTATATGAGGTGTATATAGTGACCGGTACTGTCTGTATACAGTATATGAGGTGTATATAGTGACCGGGGCTGTCTGTATACAGTATATGAGGTGTATATAGTGACCGGGCTATCTGTATACAGTATATGAGGTGTATATAGTGACCAGGGCTGTCTGTATATAGTATATGAGGTGTATATAGTGACCGGGGCTGTCTGTATACAGTATATGAGGTGTATATAGTGACCGGGCTGTCTGTATAGAGTATATGAGGTGTATAGTGACCGGGCTGTCTGTATATAGTATATGAGGTGTATATAGTGACCGGGCTGTCTGTATACAGTACATGAGGTGTATATAGTGACCGGGCTGTCTGTATACAGTATATGAGGTGTATATAGTGACCGGGCTATCTGTATACAGTATATGAGGTGTATATAGTGACCGGGGCTGTCTGTATACAGTATATGAGGTGTATATAGTGACCGGGGCTGTCTGTATACAGTATATGAGGTGTATATAGTGACCGGGCTGTCTGTATACAGTATATGAGGTGTATATCGTGACCGGGGCTGTCTGTATACAGTATATGAGGTGTATATAGTGACCGGGCTGTCTGTATACAGTATATGAGGTGTATACAGTATATGAGGTGTATATAGTGACCGGGCTGTCTATATACAGTATATGAGGTGTATATAGTGACCGGGGCTGTCTATATACAGTATATGTGGTGTATATAGTGACCGGGCTGTCTGTATACAGTATATGAGGTGTATACAGTATATGAGGTGTATATAGTGACCGGGCTGTCTGTATACAGTATATGAGGTGTATATAGTGACCGGGCTGTCTATATACAGTATATGAGGTGTATATAGTGACCGGGGCTGTCTATATACAGTATATGTGGTGTATATAGTGACCGGGCTGTCTGTATACAGTATATGAGGTGTATACAGTATATGAGGTGTATATAGTGACCGGGCTGTCTGTATACAGTATATGTGGTGTATATAGTGACCGGGGCTGTCTGTATACAGTATATGAGGTATATAGTGACCGGGCTGTCTGTATATAGTATATGAGGTGTATATAGTGACCGGGGCTGTCTGTATACAGTATATGAGGTGTATATAGTGACCGGGGCTGTCTGTATATAGTATATGAGATGTATATAGTGACCGGGGCTGTCTGTATATAGTATATGAGATGTATATAGTGACCGGGGCTGTCTGTATACAGTATATGAGGTGTATATAGTGACCGGGCTGTCTGTATACAGTATATGAGGTGTATATAGTGACCGGGCTGTCTATATACAGTATATGAGGTGTATATAGTGACCGGGGCTGTCTATATACAGTATATGTGGTGTATATAGTGACCGGGCTGTCTGTATACAGTATATGAGGTGTATACAGTATATGAGGTGTATATAGTGACCGGGCTGTCTGTATACAGTATATGAGGTGTATACAGTATATGAGGTGTATATAGTGACCGGGGCTGTCTGTATACAGTATATGAGGTGTATATAGTGACCAGGCTGTCTGTATACAGTATATGAGATGTATATAGTGACCGGGCTGTCTGTATACAGTATATGAGGTGTATATAGTGACCGGGCTGTCTGTATACAGTATATAAGGTGTATATAGTGACCCGGCTGTCTGTATACAGTATATGAGGTGTATATAATGACCGGGGCTGTCTGTATACAGTATATGAGGTGTATATAGTGACCGGGCTGTCTGTATACAGTATATGAGGTGTATATAGTGACCAGGCTGTCTGTATACAGTATATGAGATGTATATAGTGACCGGGCTGTCTGTATACAGTATATGAGGTGTATATAGTGACCGGGCTGTCTGTATACAGTATATAAGGTGTATATAGTGACCGGGCTGTCTGTATACAGTATATGAGGTGTATATAGTGACCGGGGCTGTCTGTATACAGTATATGAGGTGTATATAGTGACCAGGGCTGTCTGTATACAGTATATGAGGTGTATATAGTGACCGGGCTGTCTGTATACAGTATATGAGGTGTATATAGTGACCGGGCTGTCTGTATACAGTATATGAGGTGTATATAGTGACCGGGCTGTCTGTATACAGTATATGAGGTGTATATAGTGACCAGGGCTGTCTGTATACAGTATATGAGGTGTATATAGTGACCGGGCTGTCTGTATATAGTATATGTGGTGTATATAGTGACCGGGGCTGTCTGTATACAGTATATGAGGTGTATATAGTGACCGGGGCTGTCTGTATACAGTATATGAGGTGTATATAGTGACCGGGGCTGTCTGTATACAGTATATGAGGTGTATATAGTGACCGGGCTGTCTGTATATAGTATATGTGGTGTATATAGTGACCGGGGCTGTCTGTATACAGTATATGAGGTGTATATAGTGACCGGGCTGTCTGTATATAGTATATGAGGTGTATATAGTGACCAGGGCTGTCTGTATACAGTATATGAGGTGTATATAGTGACCGGGCTGTCTGTATATAGTATATGAGGTGTATATAGTGACCGGGGCTGTCTGTATACAGTATATGAGGTGTATATAGTGACCGGGCTGTCTGTATACAGTATATGAGGTATATAGTGACCGGGGCTGTCTGTATACAGTATATGAGGTGTATATAGTGACCGGGCTGTCTGTATATAGTATATGAGGTGTATATAGTGACCGGGGCTGTCTGTATACAGTATATGAGGTGTATACAGTATATGAGGTAATAGTGGTGACGTGTGGGGTCCTTCACCTGCTCCACACGCTCAGCTCTCTGTATACAGTATATGAGGTGTATATAGTGACCGGGCTGTCTGTATATAGTATATGAGGTGTATATAGTGACCGGGGCTGTCTGTATACAGTATATGAGATGTATATAGTGACCGGGGCTGTCTGTATACAGTATATGAGGTGTATATAGTGACCGGGGCTGTCTGTATATAGTATATGAGGTGTATATAGTGACCGGGGCTGTCTGTATACAGTATATGAGGTGTATACAGTGACCGGGGCTGTCTGTATACAGTATATGAGGTGTATATAGTGACCGGGCTGTCTGTATACAGTATATGAGGTGTATATAGTGACCGGGGCTGTCTGTATACAGTATATGAGGTGTATATAGTGACCGGGCTGTCTGTATACAGTATATGAGGTGTATATAGTGACCGGGGCTGTCTGTATACAGTATATGAGGTGTATATAGTGACCGGGCTGTCTGTATACAGTATATGAGGTGTATATAGTGACCGGGGCTGTCTGTATACAGTATATGAGGTGTATATAGTGACCGGGGCTGTCTGTATACAGTATATGAGGTGTATATAGTGACCGGGCTGTCTGTATACAGTATATGAGGTGTATATAGTGACCGGGCTGTCTGTATATAGTATATGAGGTGTATATAGTGACCGGCACTGTCTGTATACAGTATATGAGGTGTATATAGTGACCGGGCTGTCTGTATATAGTATATGAGGTGTATATAGTGACCGGGGCTGTCTGTATACAGTATATGAGGTGTATATAGTGACCGGGCTGTCTGTATATAGTATATGAGGTGTATATAGTGACCGGGCTGTCTGTATACAGTATATGAGGTGTATATAGTGACCGGGCTGTCTGTATACAGTATATGAGGTGTATATAGTGACCGGGGCTGTCTGTATACAGTATATGAGGTGTATATAGTGACCGGCACTGTCTGTATATAGTATATGAGGTGTATATAGTGACCGGCACTGTCTGTATACAGTATATGAGGTGTATATAGTGACCGGGGCTGTCTGTATACAGTATATGAGGTGTATATAGTGACCGGGCTGTCTGTATACAGTATATGAGGTGTATATAGTGACCGGGGCTGTCTGTATACAGTATATGAGGTGTATATAGTGACCGGCACTGTCTGTATACAGTATATGAGGTGTATATAGTGACCGGGCTGTCTGTATACAGTATATGAGGTGTATATAGTGACCGGGCTGTCTGTATACAGTATATGAGGTGTATATAGTGACCGGGCTGTCTGTATACAGTATATGAGGTGTATATAGTGACCGGGCTGTCTGTATACAGTATATGAGGTGTATATAGTGACCGGGCTGTCTGTATACAGTATATGAGGTGTATATAGTGACCGGGGCTGTCTGTATACAGTATATGAGGTGTATATAGTGACCGGCACTGTCTGTATATAGTATATGAGGTGTATATAGTGACCGGCACTGTCTGTATACAGTATATGAGGTGTATATAGTGACCGGGGCTGTCTGTATACAGTATATGAGGTGTATATAGTGACCGGGCTGTCTGTATACAGTATATGAGGTGTATATAGTGACCGGGGCTGTCTGTATACAGTATATGAGGTGTATATAGTGACCGGCGCTGTCTGTATATAGTATATGAGGTGTATATAGTGACCGGCACTGTCTGTATACAGTATATGAGGTGTATATAGTGACCGGGGCTGTCTGTATATAGTATATGAGGTGTATATAGTGACCGGGGCTGTCTGTATACAGTATATGAGGTGTATATAGTGACCGGGGCTGTCTGTATACAGTATATGAGGTGTATATAGTGACCGGGCTGTCTGTATACAGTATATGAGGTGTATATAGTGACCGGCACTGTCTGTATACAGTATATGAGGTGTATAGTGACCGGGCTGTCTATATATAGTATATGAGGTGTATATAGTGACCGGGGCTGTCTGTATACAGTATATGAGGTGTATATAGTGACCGGGCTGTCTGGATATAGTATATGAGGTGTATATAGTGACCGGGCTGTCTGTATACAGTATATGAGGTGTATATAGTGACCGGGCTGTCTGTATACAGTATATGAGGTGTATATAGTGACCGGGCTGTCTGTATACAGTATATGAGGTGTATATAGTGACCGGGGCTGTCTGTATACAGTATATGAGGTGTATATAGTGACCGGGCTGTCTGTATACAGTATATGAGGTGTATAGTGACCGGGGCTGTCTGTATATAGTATATGAGGTGTATATAGTGACCGGGGCTGTCTGTATACAGTATATGAGGTGTATATAGTGACCGGGCTGTCTGTATACAGTATATGAGGTGTATATAGTGACCGGGGCTGTCTGTATACAGTATATGAGGTGTATATAGTGACCGGGCTGTCTGTATACAGTATATGAGGTGTATATAGTGACCGGGGCTGTCTGTATACAGTATATGAGGTGTATATAGTGACCGGGGCTGTCTGTATATAGTATATGAGGTGTATAGTGACCGGGCTGTCTGTATACAGTATATGAGGTGTATATAGTGACCGGCACTGTCTGTATACAGTATATGAGGTGTATACAGTATATGAGGTAATAGTGGTGACGTGTGGGGTCCTTCACCTGCTCCACACGCTCAGCTCTCTGTATACTGTACACTATGTATACTATACACAGGCTGTTGGGCTCCTGTCCCGCGGACCATACATTGAAGTTTTTCCACAATATACTCAGCATTTGGTGCAGGCGCGGTTTGGGCACCTTCTGACGTCACCTAATCGCGACGGGGGCGGAGCTGGTTCTGAGTGACGTCATTGGTCGTCGCCGGGAGGCGGGAAGGACCCCGGCTGTGAGGGAGTAAACATCCAGAGAATCGAAACCTGAGATCGCAGCAGCGGACAGTGCATCCTGTGCGTGTGACCTGTGTATATGGCGGCTCCTCTCTGTATACAGTGTGTGGTGTCGTCATCTCTCCTCTATAATGTCTCCTCTCTGTCTACAGCACATGGCATGATGTGTAATGTATCCCTTCATCTCCGTATAACAGGGTGGCCAACCTGAGGCCCTCCAGCTGTTGCAAAACTACAACTCCCAGCATGCCCAGACTGTCTTCAGCTATCAGCCTACAGCAGGGCATGGTGGGAGTTGTAGTTTTACAGCAGCTGGAGAGCCGCAGGTTGGCAGCACCGGCCGTATACTGTACATACCTCTCTGTATACGGCGTATACCCCCCGTATAATGTACATACCTCTCTGTATACGGCGTATCCCCCCGTATAATGTACATACCTCTCTGTATACAGCGTATACCCCTGTATAATGTACGTACCTCTCTGTATACGGCGTATCCCCCCGTATATTGTACATACCTCTCTGTATACGGCGTATCCCCCCGTATATTGTACATACCTCTCTGTATACGCCGTATTCCCCCGTATATTGTACATACCTCTCTGTATACGGCGTATACCCCCCGTATAATGTACATACCTCTCTGTATACGGCGTATCCCCCCGTATAATGTACATACCTCTCTGTATACGGTGTATCCCCCCGTATAATGTACATACCTCTCTGTATACGGCGTATCCCCCCGTATAATGTACGTACCTCTCTGTATACGGCGTATACCCCCGTATATTTTACATACCTCTCTGTATACAGCGTATCCCCCCGTATAATGTACATACCTCTCTGTATACGGTGTATCCCCCCGTATAATGTACATACCTCTCTGTATACGGCGTATCCCCCCGTATAATGTACGTACCTCTCTGTATACGGCGTACCCCCCCGTATAATGTACGTACGTACCTCTCTGTATACGGTGTATCCCCCCGTATAATGTACATACCTCTCTGTATACGGCGTATACCCCCGTATATTGTACATACCTCTCTGTATACAGCGTATCCCCCCGTATAATGTACATACCTCTCTGTATACAGCGTATCCCCCCGTATAATGTACATACCTCTCTGTATACGGCGTATACCCCTGTATAATGTACATACCTCTCTGTATACGGCGTATACCCCTGTATAATGTACATACCTCTCTGTATACCACGTATCCCCCTGTATAATGTACATACCTCTCTGTATACGGCGTATACCCCCGTATAATGTACATACCTCTCTGTATACGGCGTACCCCCCCCGTATACTGTACATACCTCTCTGTATACAGCGTATCCCCCCGTATAATGTACATACCTCTCTGTATACGGCGTATACCCCTGTATAATGTACATACCTCTCTGTATACCACGTATCCCCCTGTATAATGTACATACCTCTCTGTATACGGCGTATACCCCTGTATAATGTACATACCTCTCTGTATACGGCGTACCCCCCCCCCCCCCGTATAATGTACATACCTCTCTGTATACGGCATATCCCCCCGTATAATGTACATACCTCTCTGTATACAGCGTATACCCCCGTATAATGTACATACCTCTCTGTATACGGCGTATCCCCCCGTATAATGTACATACCTCTCTGTATACGGCGTATCCCCCCGTATAATGTACATACCTCTCTGTATACGGCGTATCCCCCCGTATAATGTACATACCTCTCTGTATACGGCGTACCCCCCCGTATAATGTACGTACCTCTCTGTATACGGCGTATCCCCCCGTATAATGTACGTACCTCTCTGTATACGGCGTATCCCCCCGTATAATGTACATACCTCTCTGTATACGGCGTATCCCCCCGTATAATGTACATACCTCTCTGTATACCGCGTATCCCCCCGTATAATGTACATACCTCTCTGTATACGGCGTATCCCCCCGTATATTATACATACCTCTCTGTATACAGCGTATCCCCCCGTATAATGTACATACCTCTCTGTATACAGCGTATCCCCCCGTATAATGTACATACCTCTCTGTATACGGCGTATCCCCCCGTATAATGTACATACCTCTCTGTATACGGCGTATACCCCCGTATAATGTACATACCTCTCTGTATACGGCGTATCCCCCCGTATAATGTACATACCTCTCTGTATACGGCGTATCCCCCCCGTATAATGTACGTACCTCTCTGTATACGGCGTATCCCCCCGTATAATGTACATACCTCTCTGTATACGGTGTATCCCCCCGTATAATGTACATACCTCTCTGTATACGGCGTATCCCCCCCGTATAATGTACGTACCTCTCTGTATACGGCGTATCCCCCCGTATAATGTACATACCTCTCTGTATACGGCGTATCCCCTGCAGTATGAGGAGTCGCACTGTCAGTAGTATTTCTCAGTGATACCAGTGGATGGCGCCGGACTTCTGGCCGCTGTATATATTCTATGGAGACATTAACTCCTTCCTCCTGTCCTGCAGAGCGTTGCTCCCGGACCGCCTCGTGATGACCTGACGGAGAGTCACCGTGGATTTCCTCATCTCCTGAGCCGCGCTCCATACCTCCTGTGAGTATAATACCATCTGCAGCCTTACCTATACTGATACATTGTAACAAACTCTCAGCTCTGATGGACTAAATCAGGATTCGTTTTCTGGATCTGCAACCCACTGAAACCAAGTGCAGCAGCCCCAACCTCCATTACATCCCCTTGTACCTGAACAGTTACCTAAACAACCCCCCGGACGCCGATCGTAGATCTCGCTCTGCAGCTTTGTAACGACATGTTTCCCTGTCACATCTCGCCGATCGTAGATCTCGCTGTGCAGCTTTGTAACGACATGTTTTCCTGTCACATCTCGCCGATCGTAGATCTCGCTGTGCAGCTTTGTAACGACATGTTTCCCTGTCACATCTCGCCGATCGTAGATCTCGCTGTGCAGCTTTGTAACGACATCTTTCCCTGTCACATCTCGCCGATCGTAGATCTCGCTGTGCAGCTTTGTAACGACATCTTTCCCTGTCACATCTCGCCGATCGTAGATCTCGCTGTGCAGCTTTGTAACGACATCTTTCCCTGTCACATCTCCTAGTGAGAATGAAGAGACGAGCAGAGCGGGAGCTCCAGAGCAGCAACCAAATCCGGCAGAAGAAACGCTTTGAAGAATTGGGGCTCAACCTGAGCTCAACCTCTGATGATGACACTCAGTACAGCAATCATGGCACCCAAGGTAAGCTGCGGGCACGCAGAGAGGAGACACCCTGCCCAGCCCTTGTATCCCAGCTTACAGCATTCTCTACTGCCCTTGAAACAAGTCATGTTTTTATTAGTTGATAGAAAATGTCGGTTATTGAGAAAGCTGATTGACAACCTCAGTGGGAGCTGCACTCGGGGTCACAGTGGTTGTCACCCAGACATGAGGTTATTATTAAGGATCCTTGGTTGTAATTCACACTCACCTTTGTGACGTCACTTTCCTGTTTCGTCTTCCCTCCAGAGTCTTCCACAAGTGGCTCCGACAGCGACGGCGATGAGAAGAGACCAGTTTTCGGGTCTGGGATTAAAGAGGGCAGCCCAGATGCGCTGGCAGAGGGAACGTCTTCCCGCTACGCCATGTTTAACAGCGTCTCCCAGAAGCTCATGGTAACTGCTGATCTCCACAAACGATTGCTCATTTCCCACAGAATCTGTTTCTCGGGGAGGAGAGTTGAGCGATTCCTATCTGATGTTCCAGGCTGCACTGACGGCTACTTACCTCCCCCTTCTGATCACGGCTGGAATAGACACAGTCACAGCCCCGCTGGTTAACCCTTTAAATGCTGCCATCAACAGCATCCGTTGGGAAAGTGTGAGATGGGGGCAGGCAATCTCCAGGGCACGACTGAGGACCCTCCTGTGCCCAGAAATCGGGGTCTAATGGAGGTCCCCAGCGTCTGACCAGGCATCCTACTATTAGTATAAAGCCACACATCATGTTAAACCTAAAAATCCTCCTATGGGATTATAAACATAAAGAACTGGTATGTCCTGAAGCATCAGATAATATAGGCCTCGTCAGAGCTGCAGCCGCCTGTACAACACGTGGTTCTGGTCCGTATCCCGCGGTGCCTTCGTGGCGCTGACTCGTTTGTCTTCTTTCAGGCAAAGATGGGTTTCCGTGAAGGAGAAGGTCTGGGCAAGTATGGACAAGGGCGAAAAGAAATTGTTGAAGCCTCGAATCAGAGGGGCCGCCGCGGTCTTGGTCTGATCCTGCAAGGCTTTGAGAGGGATCTGAATATAAACTGGAGAGACTTGCCTGAGGTAAGCTGGGGGGGGGGAGGACGGACACAGGCGCGGAGCGATGGCTGGCCCTAACCTTCTCTCTGATGTTCCAGGCCACGGCGTATGAAGAAGTCGATTGGTTCCCAGAATGCACCACAGAGATCCCCGACGCCGACGAGCTGTCTGATTGGATGACGGTGGGCAAGGTAAGTTGTTGATTGCATGATGGTGAGGAGAGTATGCCGGCGATTATCACCTGCCGTAGTGGGACTGAATAGGATGGCATTCTGGGAGGTGTAGTTTACAGCGCCTCATTATTGCAGCAGACACTGAACCAGCAGGAGGAGTGCGGAGCCTTATATCAGCAGAATAGTGAGAGCAGCTCTGGGTGACATGTCCAAATTGTCATAAGTCAGGGTCCCACCGACTGCTATAAAGTGGGGCACCGTGCCCTTCCTAGATGGAGCTCGGATATTTCTGCATCTCCAGTCTAAGTACAGGTGACGCCCCTATAGACGTGCAAGAGGTTCAGTGACCATTGGAGGTCGCAGGTAACAACCCCTCACCAAGGGAAACTGTCTGCCACGTTATATGGGTATAGGGCATGTTAGAATAATAGCGGGCACCGTATTCACTTATTTCCACGCCCAGTTGACCGAGTTGCCGCCCTGGTCCTGTGACGTCATTGCGGATGACACAACATTGCATACAGCTGTTAGGATAATGTAGTCTTCAACGATATTCCTGCTGACATTAAAAGCTGAGGCCTGACGAAGCCTGATACAAGACCCGTCGGGATACGATTAATAAAGTATTAGGGATGCAGCTATCGATTATTTTATTAATCAAGTATTCTACCGATTTAATCCAACAATTAATCGAGTACTCTAATAAGAAAAAGCTAATTAAAAGAACTCTATAAAAACTCATCAGCTCCCCTGCCATCAGTTCCCCCTCCAATGCCATCAGTTCCCCCTCCAGTGCCATCAGTTCCCCCTCCAGTGCCATCAGTTCCCCCTCCAATGCCATCAGTTCCCCCTCCAGTGCCATCAGTTCCCCCTCCAGTGCCATCAGTTCCCCCTCCAGTGCCATCAGTTCCCCCTCCAGTGCCATCAGTTCCCCCTCCAGTGCCATCAGTTCCCCCTCCAGTGCCATCAGTTCCCCCTCCAGTGCCATCAGTTCCCCCTCCAGTGCCATCAGTTCCCCCTCCAGTGCCATCAGTTCCCCCTCCAGTGCCATCAGTTCCCCCTCCAGTGCCATCAGTTCCCCCTCCAGTGCCATCAGTTCCCCCTCCAGTGCCATCAGTTCCCCCTCCAGTGCCATCAGTTCCCCCTCCAGTGCCATCAGTTCCCCCTCCAGTGCCATCAGTTCCCCCTCCAGTGCCATCAGTTCCCCCTCCAGTGCCATCAGTTCCCCCTCCAGTGCCATCAGTTCCCCCTCCAGTGCCATCAGTTCCCCCTCCAGTGCCATCAGTTCCCCCTCCAGTGCCATCAGTTCCCCCTCCAGTGCCATCAGTTCCCCCTCCAGTGCCATCAGTTCCCCCTCCAGTGCCATCAGTTCCCCCTCCAGTGCCATCAGTTCCCCCTCCAGTGCCATCAGTTCCCCCTCCAGTGCCATCAGTTCTTCCCTCAGTGCCATCAGTTCCCCCTCCAGTGCCATCAGTTCCCCCTCCAATGCCATCAGTTCCCCCTCCAGTGCCATCAGTTCCCCCTCCAGTGCCACCAGCTTCCCCAGTGCGATGAACTCCCCCCAGTGCCACCAGCTGCACCCACTGCCATCAGTTCCCCCACTCCCCCCTCCTAGCCAACAGTACCCAGCCGCAGCACCAGGAAACTGAAACCCCTTTCCTGTAGGGTCACTGCCAACACTCCAGAGATCTTCCATCCTCTTTTTCAGGCGCTGCTCTGGGACCTGCTGACATCACACACATCAGGTCATAGTGCGCGCTCTACGTGCGCTGTGTCCTGACGATGTGTGTACGCTGTGCGGGCCGGCGGGTGACCACGGACTGTGAGTAATAGCAAGCTCTTCACTCACACTCCATGGTCACATGGCACAAACGAATCATCGATGCAAAAAATGTACATTGAGGATTTTTTTTGTGTTGAGTTAATTGATTAATTCGAGGTAACATTTCGGCCCTATACAGTATACGCTGTATCGGTCATGGTGTGAACAGAGCCCACGGGAACATTAGCAGCACCTTCTGCGGAATGTGCAGTGATAATAACATCCACAGATCCTTCCATCATTACGGACACTGCGCACACGTCCCCTACCTTTACAGAGAGGGTTTGTGAAGTTACAGATCCTCGTCAGTAATGCGTGCCGCACCACGTTGTCTTCTCATGCTCTGCTGCCATCTTGTGTTTCAGCGGAAGATGATCATTGACGATGAGACAGAGTTCTGCCAAGAGCCCCTTCTCCGAAGCCTCCTGGAGTGCAAGGTCTGAATCCTCCCCCCCTCTAAGCTATATCAGAATTGTCACAAGTTTTCTAAAGGTCCCCATTCACATTAGACTGGTGTCAGCCGAACCCGCTGTTTTCAGATGAGACTGGCCGGCAATCTAATGGGCATGGGGAGCTCCTGATCCCAACAGTTGGTTTTGGGGGGAAGAGAAGAATTGGGCTCTGTAGGTGGGTCGGGGGTCAGTGTGTAGGTGGGTCGGGGGTCAGTGTGTAGGTGGGTCGGGGGTCAGTGTGTAGGTGGGACGGGGGGGTCAGTCTGTAGGTGGGACGGGGGGGTCAGTCTGTAGGTGGGACGGGGGGGTCAGTCTGTAGGTGGGACGGGGGGGTCAGTCTGTAGGTGGGACGGGGGGGGGTCAGTCTGTAGGTGGGACGGGGGGGGGTCAGTCTGTAGGTGGGACGGGGGGTCAGTCTGTAGGCGGGACGGGGGGGGTCAGTGTGTAGGCTGGAGGGGGGGGTCAGTGTGTAGGCGGGACAGGGGGTCAGTGTGTAGGCGGGACGGGGGGGTCAGTGTGTAGGCGGGACGGGGGGGGTCAGTGTGTAGGCGGGACGGGGGGGTCAGTGTGTAGGCGGGACGGGGGGGTCAGTGTGTAGGCGGGACGGGGGGGTCAGTGTGTAGGCGGGACGGGGGGGTCAGTGTGTAGGCGAGACGGGGGGGTCAGTGTGTAGGCGAGACGGGGGGGTCAGTGTGTAGGCGGGACGGGGGGGTCAGTGTGTAGGCGGGACGGGGGGGTCAGTGTGTAGGCGGGACGGGGGGGTCAGTGTGTAGGCGGGTCGGGGGGGTCAGTGTGTAGGCGGGACGGGGGGGTCAGTGTGTAGGCGGGACGGGGGGTCAGTGTGTAGGCGGGACGGGGGGGTCAGTGTGTAGGCGGGACGGGGGGGGTTAGTGTGTAGGCGGGACGGGGGGGGTTAGTGTGTAGGCGGGACGGGGGGGTTAGTGTGTAGGCGGGACGGGGGGGTCAGTGTGTAGGCGGGACGGGGGGGTCAGTGTGTAGGCGGGAGGGGGGTCAGTGTGTAGGCGGGACGGGGGGGTCAGTGTGTAGGCGGGAGGGGGGTCAGTGTGTAGGCGGGACGGGGGGGGTCAGTGTGTAGGCGGGACGGGGGTCAGTCTGTAGGCGGGACGGGGGTCAGTTTGTAGGGGTCTGGTAGGGGGTCTCCTTGTTGAAAACACATACATGTTCAGTGTTTAGCATGTATGGGTTATGTCAGAATAGATAGCGGACTGCCGAATGAGTGCTTCAACAGCAGGTGTTAAAGGTGTATGGGCACCTTAATGGCTATGTACATCTTCGGGGGCAGTTTTTATTTTTTTTATGATTTCATATTACTCATTTTGGGCTAAAAATCATTTTTTTCAATTGGTCTTTATTAGAAAAATATTGAGCCCTTCTGTCACAAAGGGTTAACCGTTTGTCTAGCAGTGTGACTGGTACTTTCACTTTCTGCCGATCATCTGATAACCTTTAACTCTAAATTACTAAAAGGTCCTGAAGACTTAAGATTTAAGCTGCATTCTTCTCATTAAGCTAAGAACTGAGCTATAATGAGTGTTTATAAGATCAGAGATAAGGAGCCGTCAGCACAGGAAACAGTAAAAATACAGAGCCTGCTACTAGAGAATCTGAACGCTGTACAGAGAAAGGGGCTCAATATTTTTTTTAGTAAAGACCAATTGCATAATTGATTTTTAGCTTAAAATGAGTACAATGCGGTAGATAAAATACTGCCCCTGAAGGTGGACATAGCCTTTTAAGGATTATTCCAGGTTTATTACATTCAGCCAGTACTGAGCTGCACCTACACCATAAGATATCCGCTCACCTGCTCCCCACTGCTTGGATCCAGCACATCCAGATGGGGTCACGTGCGCCACTGAGACCAGACAAGAGCCATCCGGTCTGGCTGTGTACAGGCCTGGCACCAGAGGACTGGTGGGGAGCAGGTGAGTGGATTTGACTCCAAATTTGTCTAAAGCTGGAATAACCCTTTAAGGTTGTTACTGATGGGAGTTGTCAGACTATCCCTTTAAAGAGGTTTTCCACTGAAGCACTATAATAGCATGAATTAGAGTGGGGTCCAACCAGCCCACACAATACACGAGGTGGTCGCCCTCCATGAAAATGATGAGGCAGACTCTGTCAGAGTGACTAGGCGCTTTGTTAGATAGGACTACTCTCAGCGGACCGAGTCTCCCAGCAGTGTATACGTCTATCCTGAACAGAGGCGTGTAATCCTTCTACATTGTCTGACAGGAGAATTTTCTGGACTTTTCCTGCAGAGCGCATTTGACCAGCTGGAGGGGGAGGAGATGAGAAGAGCCCGGACGCGCTCTAATCCGTACGAGATGATCCGTGGGGTCTTCTTCCTAAACAGGTCGGCATTCTCACCCGTGCCCCGCGATGCTGCTAGGTTGCTGCTGCTGTTGGGAGGTGGGAGCTAATAAAGGCCCCCAGGCCTGTCATGTGTGGAGACCTCCGTGGCCATGCCAGAGGCGTAATACTCAGAAAGTCCTGGTATCGCCACGTCCATACGAAAACACGTAGAAAATACTGAAGTCCCAAATAAGCTGCGTCATTTAGGGGTTAAAGCCAGCAGGGAACGGCATGGACAGCTGAATATCTTATCTTAATGTCTGACAACCTCTTGTTACTCAGGTCTTTAGCGCCACTGAACCAAGGGCAGGAAGGATCTGGAGACGGCACAGGACTTACCCCGCGGCTGTCTCCATCCCTTACTGTTCTGTTAACTGCCTTTAATAACAATATACGGTTAGTGGAGCGTCCCTTTAATTGACAGGTCGACAGCGCTCGCAGTGACTGCATGTCCTGGTATTCAGGCTTATTGTGATCTCTTCTCCAGGGCGGCTATGAAGATGGCGAATATCGACCACGTCTTTGATTACATGTTTACCAACCCCAAGGACCCTCAGGGGGTGAGGAATTCATTTCAGTGTTTAAATCCAGGGTGATTCTGTGAGTGCAGCTCTGGAGGATAATACAGGATGTAACTCAGGGTCAGTACAGGATAAGTAATGTATGTACACAGTGACTGCACCAGCAGAATAGTGAGTGCAGCTCTGGAGGATAATACAGGATGTAACTCAGGGTCAGTACAGGATAAGTAATGTATGTACACAGTGACTCCACCAGCAGAACAGTGAGTGCAGCTCTGGAGTATAATACAGGATGTAACTCAGGATCAGTACAGGATAAGTAATGTATGTACACAGTGACTGCACCAGCAGAATAGTGAGTGCAGCTCTGGGGTATAATACAGGATGTAACTCAGGATCAGTACAGGATAAGTAATGTATGTACACAGTGACTGCACCAGCAGAATAGTGAGTGCAGCTCTGGAGTATAATACAGGATGTAATTCAGGATCAGTACAGGATAAGTAATGTATGTACACAGTGACTGCACCAGCAGAATAGTGAGTGCAGCTCTGGAGGATAATACAGGATGTAACTCAGGGTCAGTACAGGATAAGTAATGTATGTACACAGTGACTCCACCAGCAGAACAGTGAGTGCAGCTCTGGAGTATAATACAGGATGTAACTCAGGATCAGTACAGGATAAGTAATGTATGTACACAGTGACTGCACCAGCAGAATAGTGAGTGCAGCTCTGAAGTATAATACAGGATGTAACTCAGGATCAGTACAGGATAAGTAATGTATGTACACAGTGACTGCACCAGCAGAATAGTGAGTGCAGCTCTGGAGTATAATACAGGATGTAACTCAGGATCAGTACAGGATAAGTAATGTATGTACACAGTGACTGCACCAGCAGAATACTGAGTGCAGCTCTGGAGTATAATACAGGATGTAACTCAGGATCAGTACAGGATAAGTAATGTATGTACACAGTGACTGCACCAGCAGAATAGTGAGTGCAGCTCTGAAGTATAATACAGGATGTAACTCAGGATCAGTACAGGATAAGTAATGTATGTACACAGTGACTGCACCAGCAGAATAGTGAGTGCAGCTCTGGAGTATAATACAGGATGTAACTCAGGATCAGTACAGGATAAGTAATGTATGTACACAGTGACTGCACCAGCAGAATAGTGAGTGCAGCTCTGGGGTATAATACAGGATGTAACTCAGGATCAGTACAGGATAAGTAATGTATGTACACAGTGACTGCACCAGCAGAATAGTGAGTGCAGCTCTGGAGTATAATACAGGATGTAATTCAGGATCAGTACAGGATAAGTAATGTATGTACACAGTGACTGCACCAGCAGAATAGTGAGTGCAGCTCTGGAGGATAATACAGGATGTAACTCAGGGTCAGTACAGGATAAGTAATGTATGTACACAGTGACTCCACCAGCAGAACAGTGAGTGCAGCTCTGGAGTATAATACAGGATGTAACTCAGGATCAGTACAGGATAAGTAATGTATGTACACAGTGACTGCACCAGCAGAATAGTGAGTGCAGCTCTGAAGTATAATACAGGATGTAACTCAGGATCAGTACAGGATAAGTAATGTATGTACACAGTGACTGCACCAGCAGAATAGTGAGTGCAGCTCTGGAGTATAATACAGGATGTAACTCAGGATCAGTACAGGATAAGTAATGTATGTACACAGTGACTGCACCAGCAGAATACTGAGTGCAGCTCTGGAGTATAATACAGGATGTAACTCAGGATCAGTACAGGATAAGTAATGTATGTACACAGTGACTGCACCAGCAGAATAGTGAGTGCAGCTCTGAAGTATAATACAGGATGTAACTCAGGATCAGTACAGGATAAGTAATGTATGTACACAGTGACTGCACCAGCAGAATAGTGAGTGCAGCTCTGGAGTATAATACAGGATGTAACTCAGGGTCAGTACAGGATAAGTAATGTATGTACACAGTGACTCCACCAGCAGAACAGTGAGTGCAGCTCTGGAGTATAATACAGGATGTAACTCAGGATCAGTACAGGATAAGTAATGTATGTACACAGTGACTGCACCAGCAGAATAGTGAGTGCAGCTCTGGAGGATAATACAGGATGTAACTCAGGATCAGCACAGGGTCAGTAATGTATGTAGACAGTGACTCCACCAGCAGAATAGTGAGTGCAGCTCTGGAGGATAATACAGGATGTAACTCAGGATCAGTACAGGATAAGTAATGTATGTACACAGTGACTGCACCAGCAGAATAGTGAGTGCAGCTCTGGAGGATAATACAGGATGTAACTCAGGATCAGCACAGGATCAGTAATGTATGTAGACAGTGACTCCACCAGCAGAATAGTGAGTGCAGCTCTGGAGGATAATACAGGATGTAACTCAGGATCAGTACAGGATAAGTAATGTATGTACACAGTGACTGCACCAGCAGAATAGTGAGTGCAGCTCTGGAGAATAATACAGGATGTAACTCAGGATCAGTACAGGATAAGTAATGTATGTAGACAGTGACTGCACCAGCAGAATAGTGAGTGCAGCTCTGGAGTATAATACAAGATGTATGTAAGTAATGTATTCTGAGATGTCAGACGTGGCGGTCAGAGTACTTTTGCCCTGAATTACATTTTCTCTAATATTTTCGTCCTTTGTGATCACCAGCTTCTTCTTCTTGTTCTTCAGAAACCACTGCTGAAAGACCGAGACTCGGAGCTGCTTTACTTTGCGGATGTTTGTGCTGGGCCTGGGGGGTTTTCAGAGTATATCTTATGGAGGAAGAAGTGGCACTCCAAAGGGTTTGGGATGACCCTGAAGGGACCCAACGACTTCAAACTTGAAGACTTCTATTCCGCGTCCAGCGAACTCTTCGAACCGTATTATGGTAAATCTTGTGCTTCTCTTAAAGGGGTCTTCCCGTCTTGTGTAGGACGCTGCTCCAGGCTGAAATCACTCCAAGTGCCTTTTGTTACTAAATGTAGAAATATAGAAGCTGAATACGTTATTTTTATTTGCCAATTAAAAAAAAAACAAATCAACATTGTAACGTTCTGCAAAGACCCAGAGGTTGAGCCCTGGACCCCAGCGCTGCACTGATACATTGTAACAACCTCTCAGGGCAGGAGAGGGATTCCTGCTGCAGTGTTTGCCTCACAGAGTAGACTAATACATTGTATCAAAAGCTCAGCTGTGACAAGTATTAGGTCAGAATGTCAACAACATCCTAACAGCAAGCAGAGGTCTTTACTCTGTACGTTGTGACTTTTCCCCACGGTCTCCTTTCTGTGGTTTCTGTAGATTTTTCTTTTCTTGCGTTGCAGGTGAAGGAGGGGTGGACGGCGACGGGGATGTCACTCGTCCAGAGAACATCACAGCCTTTCGCAACTTTGTGATGGACTACACAGATCACAAGGGTTGTCACTTCATGATGGCGGATGGGGTAGGTGGGACGGGTCCAGATACGGAGGGTGTCTGCAGTGATGGACACTGTCGGTGATGATGTCTTCTGTTCACAGGGCTTCTCTGTGGAGGGTCAGGAGAACATCCAGGAGATCCTCAGCAAACAGCTGCTGCTCTGCCAGATCCTGGTGGGACTGTCTGTCGTCAGAACAGGTGAGATCTATCTCGCCTATCTCATATCTAGTCCTTAGATCACTGATCTGGATCTGATTGGCTGCTGGGGTGATCCCTATCTCATATCTAGTCCTTAGATCACTGATCTCGATCTGATTGGCTGCTGGAGGTGATCCATATCTAAGCATTTAGATTACTTCTCTGGATCTGATTGGCTGCTGGGGGTTGATCCTTATCTCATATCTGATCCCTTAGATTACTTCTCTGGATCTGATTGGCTGCTGGGGGTGATCCCTATCTCATATCTAATACCTTAGATTACTTCTCTGGATCTGATTGGCTGCTGGAAGTGATCCGTATCTAAGCATTTAGATGACTGCTCTGGATCTGATTGGCTGCTGGGGGTGATCCCTATCTCATAGCTGATCCCTTAGATCACTCCTCCTGGATCTGATTGGCTGCTGGAAGTGATCCATATCTAAGCATTTAGATTACTTCTCTGGATCTGATTGGCTGCTGGGGGTGATCCCTATCTCATAGCTGATCCCTTAGATCACTCCTCCTGGATCTGATTGGCTGCTGGAAGTGATCCGTATCTAAGCATTTAGATGACTGCTCTGGATCTGATTGGCTGCTGGGGGTGATCCCTATCTCATAGCTGATCCCTTAGATCACTCCTCCTGGATCTGATTGGCTGCTGGAAGTGATCCATATCTAAGCATTTAGATTACTTCTCTGGATCTGAATGGCTGCTGGAGGTGATCCATATCTAAGCATTTAGATTACTTCTCTGTATCTGATTGGCTGCTGGGGGTGATCCCTATATCATAGCTGATCACTTAGATAACTGCTGTGGATCTGATTGGCTGCTGGGGTAATCCCTATCTCCTAAATGATCACTGCTCTGGATCTGATTGGCTGCTGGAAGTGATCCATATCTAAGCATTTAGATGACTTCTCTGGATCTGATTGGCTGCTGGGGGTGATCCCTATCTCATAGCTGATCACTTAGATCACTCCTCTGGATCTGATTGGCTGCTGGGGGTGATCCCTATCTCATATCTGATCCCTTAGATCACTCCTCTGGATCTGATTGGCTGCTGGGGGTGATCCCTATCTCATAGCTGATCACTTAGATAACTGCTGTGGATCTGATTGGCTGCTGGGGTAATCCCTATCTCCTAAATGATCACTGCTCTGGGTCTGATTGGCTGCTGGGGTAATCCCTATCTCCTAAATGATCACTGCTCTGGGTCTGATTGGCTGCTGGGGGTGATCCCTGCAGTTTCTTACATATGATTTCTTTCAGGAGGACACTTCATCTGTAAGACCTTTGACCTCTTCACCCCGTTCAGCGTGGGTCTCATCTATCTGCTGTATTGCTGCTTTGAGCGTGTGTCTCTCTTCAAGCCAGTCACCAGCCGGCCGGCTAACTCCGAAAGGTGAGTGGTCACGGACATGGCTGATGGTAGGTGAGATTGGTCTCCTAGGCCTCGGACACATGGGTTGTAATTACGGTTGCACCGGGTATCGAATTATCAATACCAGATCGATACTTTTGTACCGGTATCGTTTCGATACCGGGATTTGAAATTTCACGATACTAGGCTGCGCTACTGCTCTCAGCGAGCTCCATGTTCTCCTCCGCAGCCGCTGCTGCTAATAAGAAGAGAGACGGGAGGAGGAGGGACTGTGGCCACTGCGCCACCAATGATGACTAACCCATTAATGCAAACACAGGAGGCGGGTGCCGGCGGCAGAATCACATAGCCGCCACCCGGCCTCTGTGATAGGGCGCTGCGATCCGCAGCAGTTAACCCCTCAGGTGCGGCACCTGAGGGGTTAACTGTCGCGGATCGCAGCGCCCTGTCATAGAGGTCAGGTGCCAGCTATGTGATTCTGCCGCCGGCACCCGCCTCCTGTGTTTGTATTAATGGGTTACTTATTTACTTATCTTCATTGGTGGCGCAGTGCGCCCCCCCAGTATTATAATCATTGGTGGCGCAGTGCGCCCCCCCCAGTATTATAATCATTGGTGGCGCAGTGCGCCCCCCCAGTATTATGATCATTGGTGGCGCAGTGCGCCCCCCCAGTATTATAATCATTGGTGGCGCAGTGCCCCCCCAGTATTATAATCATTGGTTGCGCAGTGCGCCCCCCCAGTATTATGATCATTGGTTGCGCAGTGCCATAAAAAAGGAATGCACGCAGCTTTTTTGGAGTTTTATCTTTTTTCCGCGTGGTGTCAAATAGTATCGAGTATTGCAATACTTTATTATGGTATCGAAATCTAATCAAAATTTTGGTATCGTGACAAGTCTATTTGTAATCCTACTTGGAGACGTACCCCATAGACACAGTACTTCTGGGAGCAGAATGGCCAGTAATCCGGCAGGTGACCAGCAGTCGTCTTGCCCTCTCCCTAGGTACGTGGTGGGCCGCGGCCTGAAGGTGGGCACAGAGGACGTACGCAACTACTTGTTCACTGTCAACCTTCGCCTGAACCAGCTGCGTAACTCTGAGCAGGACGTGAATCTGGTGGTGCCCCTGGAAGTGCTGAGGGGCGACCGGCAGTTTTATGACTACATGGTGCGCTCCAATGAGAGGTGAGGACGGTCATACAGATTATACAGCCACCACTAGGGGGAGCTCACTACATACAGATTATACAGACACCACTAGAGGGAGCTCACTACATACAGGTTATACAATCACCACTAGGGGGAACTCACTACATACAGATTATACAGACACCACTAGAGGGAGCTCACTACATACAGATCATACAGCCACCACTAGGGGGAGCTCACTACATACAGATTATACAGCCACCACTAGGGGGAACTCACTACATACAGATTATACAGTCACCACTAGAGGGAGCTCACTACATACAGATTATACAGCCACCACTAGGGGGAGCTCACTACATACAGATTATACAGCCACCACTAGAGGGAGCTCACTACATACAGATTATACAGCCACCACTAGAGGGAGCTCACTACATACAGATTATACAGCCACCACTAGAGGGAGCTCACTACATACAGGTTATACAGCCACCACTAGGGGGAGCTCACTACATACAGATTATACAGCCACCACTAGAGGGAGCTCACTACATACAGATTATACAGCCACCACTAGATGGAGCTCACTACATACAGGTTATACAGCCACCACTAGGGGGAGCTCACTACATACAGATTATACAGCCACCACTAGAGGGAGCTCACTACATACAGATTATACAGTCACCACTAGAGGGAGCTCACTACATACAGATATATACAGTCACCACTAGGGGGAGCTCACTGCATACAGATTATACAGCCACCACTAGAGGGAGCTCACTACATACAGATTATACAGCCACCATTAGAGGGAGCTCACTATAGACAGATTATACAGCCACCACTAGGGGGAGCTCACTACATACAGATTATACAGCCACCACTAGAGGGAGCTCACTACATACAGAATATACAGCCACCACTAGAGGGAGCTCACTACATACAGAATATACAGCCACCACTAGAGGGCGCTCACTACATACAGATTATACAGCCACCACTAGAGGGAGCTCACTACATACAGATTATACAGTCACCACTAGAGGGCGCTCACTACATACAGATTATACAGTCACCACTAGAGGGAGCTCACTACATACAGATTATACAGCCACCACTAGAGGGAGCTCACTACATACAGATTATACAGCCACCACTATAGGGAGCTTACTACATACAGCTTATACAGCCACCACTAAAGGGAGCTCACTACATACAGAATATACAGCCACCACTAGAGGGCGCTCACTACATACAGATTATACAGCCACCACTAGAGGGAGCTCACTACATACAGATTATACAGTCACCACTAGAGGGCGCTCACTACATACAGATTATACAGTCACCACTAGAGGGAGCTCACTACATACAGATTATACAGTCACCACTAGAGGGAGCTCACTACATACAGATTATACAGTCACCACTAGGGGAAGCTCACTACATACAGATTATACAGTCACCACGAGGGAGCTCACTACATACAGATTATACAGCCACCACTAGAGGGAGCTCACTACATAGAGATTATACAGTCACCACTAGAGGAAGCTCACTACATACAGATTATACAGACACCACTAGAGGGAGCTCACTACATACAGGTTATACAATCACCACTAGGGGGAACTCACTACATACAGATTATACAGACACCACTAGAGGGAGCTCACTACATACAGATCATACAGCCACCACTAGGGGGAGCTCACTACATACAGATTATACAGCCACCACTAGGGGGAACTCACTACATACAGATTATACAGTCACCACTAGAGGGAGCTCACTACATACAGATTATACAGCCACCACTAGGGGGAGCTCACTACATACAGATTATACAGCCACCACTAGAGGGAGCTCACTACATACAGAATATACAGCCACCACTAGAGGGAGCTCACTACATACAGATTATACAGTCACCACTAGAGGCAGCTCACTACATACAGATTATACAGCCACCACTAGAGGGAGCTCACTACATACAGATTATACAGCCACCACTAGAGGGAGCTCACTACATACAGATTATACAGCCACCACTAGAGGGAGCTCACTACATACAGATTATACAGCCACCACTAGAGGGAGCTCACTACATACAGGTTATACAGCCACCACTAGGGGGAGCTCACTACATACAGATTATACAGCCACCACTAGAGGGAGCTCACTACATACAGATTATACAGCCACCACTAGATGGAGCTCACTACATACAGGTTATACAGCCACCACTAGGGGGAGCTCACTACATACAGATTATACAGCCACCACTAGAGGGAGCTCACTACATACAGATTATACAGTCACCACTAGAGGGAGCTCACTACATACAGATATATACAGTCACCACTAGGGGGAGCTCACTGCATACAGATTATACAGCCACCACTAGAGGGAGCTCACTACATACAGATTATACAGCCACCATTAGAGGGAGCTCACTATAGACAGATTATACAGCCACCACTAGGGGGAGCTCACTACATACAGATTATACAGCCACCACTAGAGGGAGCTCACTACATACAGAATATACAGCCACCACTAGAGGGCGCTCACTACATACAGATTATACAGCCACCACTAGAGGGAGCTCACTACATACAGATTATACAGTCACCACTAGAGGGCGCTCACTACATACAGATTATACAGTCACCACTAGAGGGAGCTCACTACATACAGATTATACAGCCACCACTAGAGGGAGCTCACTACATACAGATTATACAGCCACCACTATAGGGAGCTTACTACATACAGCTTATACAGCCACCACTAAAGGGAGCTCACTACATACAGAATATACAGCCACCACTAGAGGGCGCTCACTACATACAGATTATACAGCCACCACTAGAGGGAGCTCACTACATACAGATTATACAGTCACCACTAGAGGGCGCTCACTACATATAGATTATACAGTCACCACTAGAGGGAGCTCACTACATACAGATTATACAGTCACCACTAGAGGGAGCTCACTACATACAGATTATACAGTCACCACTAGGGGAAGCTCACTACATACAGATTATACAGTCACCACGAGGGAGCTCACTACATACAGATTATACAGCCACCACTAGAGGGAGCTCACTACATAGAGATTATACAGTCACCACTAGAGGAAGCTCACTACATACAGATTATACAGTCACCACTAGAGGGAGCTCACTACATACAGATTATACAGCCACCACTAGAGGGAGCTCACTACATACAGATTATACTGCCACCACTAGAGGGAGCTCACTACATACAGATTATACAGCCACCACTAGAGGGAGCTCACTACATACAGATTATACAGCCACCACTAGAGGGAGCTCACTACATACAGGTTATACAGCCACCACTAGGGGGAGCTCACTACATACAGATTATACTGCCACCACTAGAGGGAGCTCACTACATACAGATTATACAGCCACCACTAGGGGGAGCTCACTACATACAGATTATACAGCCACCACTAGGGGGAGCTCACTACATACAGATTATACAGCCACCACTAGAGGGAGCTCACTACATACAGATTATACTGCCACCACTAGAGGGAGCTCACTACATACAGATTATACTGCCACCACTAGAGGGAGCTCACTACATACAGATTATACAGTCACCACTAGAGGGAGCTCACTACATACATATTATACAGTCACGATAGGGGGAGCTCACTACATACAGGTTATACAGTCACTACTAGAGGGAGCTCACTACATACAGATTATACAGCCACCACTAGAGGGAGCTCACTACATACAGATTATACTGCCACCACTAGAGGGAGCTCACTACATACAGATTATACAGCCACCACTAGGGGGAGCTCACTACATACAGATTATACTGCCACCACTAGAGGGAGCTCACCACATTTGTCGCTGAGTAAAGGATTTTGGTTTGGAATCTCCAAGATTTGGAACAGCTGAGGGTTTGTGAGAGATATCAGCTTTTTGATATGCTTAGGCTACTTTCACACTAGCGTTTTAGTTTTCCGTTATTGAGATCCGTCATATGGGCTCAGTTTTGTTCCCATTCATTGTCAATTGGGACAAAACTGAACAGAACAGAGTCACCAGAATGCATTCCGTTCCGTTTAGTTGCGTTCCCAGACCGGAGAGCAAACCGCAACATGTTGTAGTTTGCTTTCCGTCCTGGGATGCGGAGTAAGACGGATCCGGCATGACCCCCAATGCAAGTCAATGGGGACGGATCGGTTTTCTCTGACACAATAGAAACGGATCCGTCCCCAATTGACTTTCAGTGGAGTTCATGACGGATCCGTCTTGGCAATGTTACAGATAATACAACCGGATCCGTTCATAACGGATGCAGACGGTTGTATGATCAGTAACGGAAGCGTTTTTGCTGAACCTTGCCGGATCCAACAAAATTGCTAGTGTGACAGTAGCCTTGGGGTACTTTCGCACTAGCGTTAGAGGAATCCGGCAGGCAGTTCTGTGGCCGTAACTCTCTGCCGGATCTGGAAATCCGTGTGCAAACGGATACCATTTGTTTCATGATGCGGATCCGTTTGACAAATGCATTGAAATACCGGATCCGTCTCTCCGGTGTCATCCGGAAAAACGGATCCGGTATATATATATTTTTTCACATTTTTAAAGGTCTGGATCAGTTTTTCTGGAACACTTGATACCGGATCCGGCATTAATACATTTTAGTGGAAAATAACGCCGGATCCGGCATTCCGTCAAGTGTTCCGAAATTTTGGACGAAGAAAATACTGCAGCATGCTGCGGTATTTTCTCCGGCCAAATACCGTAAAAGTGACTGAACTGAAGACGTCCTGATCGGATTTCTCTCCATTCAGAATGCATGGGGACAAAACTAGTGTGAAGGTACCCTTAGTTGTATTTTCTTTACTGTTTGCAGTATTTCTGCTTGTTGTCAGTGAATTGTTAACATTCTTGTTAGCATTCTGAGCCGCCTGATGACTTTATGTACCTGACTTTCTTTTTCTTGCAGTTATTGTGAGTTTCAGATAAAAGCTTTGGCTAAAATCCACGCCTTCGTCCAGGACTCGTAAGTAAAACCGTTACTGGCCGGTAGTATTAATTTGCAGGATGAAGCTGCGCTGCTGTGTGTCGGGTACAGGACCCCTGCTACCTGGGCTCCTCAGGGAACTTCAGGCCGGGTTCACACGGCTAAGATCCGCCGTATACAATACAGCGGCAGATCAGTCGGCTGACCGCCCTCTGTGGCCAGCGCGTTTTTGGCAGCAGAAATTTGGACAAAATTTGCATAAAGTAAATGCTAGCTATTTTACCCTCCCCCATTGACTTCAATGTGGAATGTAGAAGCGAATTGGGAAATCAGAGACTAAAAAAATTATCTTCAGACCCCCTGATATTCATTTTGTAACCTGTTAGTTAGAGTGGGTTCACATCACGTTTTTTCCCATCCATTTAACGTATCCAAAAAACGTATACGTTAAACGGATGCCTAAGACTGATGCGATACAGTGGCATCCTTTCACCAGAAGTACAAGGATACAAGAACGTGGTGTATTGTGTTTATACATCAAACGGAGGCACAAACGTGATGTGAACCTGCCCTTACAGACATGTGAGGTCTGTGTGTCCCCCCAGTAATACATGCTGGATGTGAGGTCTGTGTGTCCCCCCAGTAATACATGCTGGATGTGAGGTCTGTGTGTCCCCCAGTAATACATGCTGGATGTGAGGTCTGTGTGTCCCCCAGTAATACATGCTGGATGTGAGGTCTGTGTGTCCCCCAGTAATACATGCTGGATGTGAGGTCTGTGTGTCCTCCAGTAATACATGCTGGATGTGAGGTCTGTGTCCCCCCCCAGTAATACATGCTGGATGTGAGGTCTGTGTGTCCCCCCAGTAATACATGCTGGATGTGAGGTCTGTGTGTCCCCCCAGTAATACATGCTGGATGTGAGGTCTGTGTGTCCCCCCAGTAATACATGCTGGATGTGAGGTCTGTGTGTCCCCAGTAATACATGCTGGATGTGAGGTCTGTGTGTCCCCCAGTAATACATGCTGGACGTGAGGTCTGTGTGTCCCCCAGTAATACATGCTGGATGTGAGGTCTGTGTGTCCCCCAGTAATACATGCTGGATGTGAGGTCTGTGTGTCCCCCAGTAATACATGCTGGATGTGAGGCCTGTGAGTCCCCCAGTAATACATGCTGGATGTGAGGTCTGTGTGTCCTCCAGTAATACATGCTGGATGTGAGGTCTGTGTGTCCCCCAGTAATACATGCTGGATGTCTGTGTGTCCTCCAGTAATACATGCTGGATGTGAGGTCTGTGTGTCCCCCAGTAATACATGCTGGATGTGAGGTCTGTGTGTCCCCCCAGTAATACATGCTGGATGTGAGGTCTGTGTGTCCCCCAGTAATACATGCTGGATGTCTGTGTGTCCTCCAGTAATACATGCTGGATGTGAGGTCTGTGTGTCCCCCAGTAATACATGCTGGATGTCTGTGTGTCCTCCAGTAATACATGCTGGATGTGAGGTCTGTGTGTCCCCCAGTAATACATGCTGGATGTGAGGTCTGTGTGTCCCCCCAGTAATACATGCTGGATGTGAGGTCTGTGTGTCCCCCAGTAATACATGCTGGATGTCTGTGTGTCCCCCAGTAATACATGCTGGATGTGAGGTCTGTGTGTCCTCCAGTAATACATGCTGGATGTGAGGTCTGTGTGTCCCCCCAGTAATACATGCTGGATGTGAGGTCTGTGTGTCCCCCCAGTAATACATGCTGGATGTGAGGTCTGTGTGTCCTCCAGTAATACATGCTGGATGTGAGGTCTGTGTGTCCTCCAGTAATACATGCTGGATGTGAGGTCTGTGTGTCCCCCAGTAATACATGCTGGATGTCTGTGTGTCCCCCAGTAATACATGCTGGATGTGACGTCTGTGTGTCCCCCCAGTAATGCATGCTGGATGTGAGGTCTGTGTGTCCCCTAGTAATACATGCTGGATGTGAGGTCTGTGTCGTCCCCCCAGTAATACATGCTGGATGTGAGGTCTGTGTCCCACCCGGTAATACATGCTGGATGTGAGGCCTGTGTGTCCCCCAGTAATACCTGCTGGATGTGAGGTCTGTGTGTCCTCCAGTAATACATGCTGGATGTGAGGTCTGTGTGTCCTCCAGTAATACATGCTGGATGTGAGGTCTTTGTGTCCCCCAGTAATACATGCTGGATGTCTGTGTGTCCCCCAGTAATACATGCTGGATGTGACGTCTGTGTGTCCCCCCAGTAATGCATGCTGGATGTGAGGTCTGTGTGTCCCCTAGTAATACATGCTGGATGTGAGGTCTGTGTCGTCCCCCCAGTAATACATGCTGGATGTGAGGTCTGTGTCCCACCCGGTAATACATGCTGGATGTGAGGCCTGTGTGTCCCCCAGTAATACCTGCTGGATGTGAGGTCTGTGTGTCCTCCAGTAATACATGCTGGATGTGAGGTCTGTGTGTCCTCCAGTAATACATGCTGGATGTGAGGTCTGTGTGTCCCCCAGTAATACATGCTGGATGTGAGGCCTGTGAGTCCCCCAGTAATACATGCTGGATGTGAGGTCTGTGTGTCCCCCAGTAATACATGCTGGATGTGAGGCCTGTGTGTCCTCCAGTAATACATGCTGGATGTGAGGTCTGTGTGTCCCCCAGTAATACATGCTGGATGTGAGGTCTGTGTGTCCCCCCAGTAATACATGCTGGATGTGAGGTCTGTGTCCCCCCAGTAATACATGCTGGATGTGAGGTCTGTGTGTCCCCCAGTAATACATGCTGGATGTGAGGTCTGTGTGTCCCCCAGTAATACATGCTGGATGTGAGGTCTGTGTGTCCCCCAGTAATACATGCTGGATGTGAGGCCTGTGTGTCCTCCAGTAATACATGCTGGATGTGAGGTCTGTGTGTCCTCCAGTAATACATGCTGGATGTAACGTCTGTGTCCCCCCCCCTCAGTAATACATGCTGGATGTGAGGTCTGTGTGTCCTCCAGTAATACATGCTGGATGTGAGGTCTGTGTCCCCCCCCAGTAATACCTGCTGGATGTGAGGTCTGTGTGTCCCCCAGTAATACATGCTGGATGTGAGGTCTGTGTGTCCTCCAGTAATACATGCTGGATGTGAGGTCTGTGTGTCCTCCAGTAATACATGCTGGATGTGAGGTCTGTGTGTCCCCCAGTAATACATGCTGGATGTGAGGTCTGTGTGTCCCCCAGTAATACATGCTGGATGTGAGGTCTGTGCCCCCCCCCAGTAATACATGCTGGATGTGAGGTCTGTGTGTCCTCCAGTAATACATGCTGGATGTGAGGCCTGTGTCCCCCCCCCAGTAATACATGCTGGATGTGAGGTCTGTGTGTCCCCTCCAGTAATACATGCTGGATGTGAGGTCTGTGTGTCCCCCAGTAATACATGCTGGATGTGAGATCTGTGTGTCCTTCAGTAATACATGCTGGATGTGAGGTCTGTGTGTCCCCCAGTAATACATGCTGGATGTGAGGTCTGTGTGTCCTCCCAGTAATACATGCTGGATGTCTGTGTGTCCTCCAGTAATACATGCTGGATGTGAGGTCTGTGTGTCCCTCCAGTAATACATGCTGGATGTGAGATCTGTGTGTTCTCCCAGTAATACATGCTGGATGTGAGGTCTGTGTGTCCCCCAGTAATACATGCTGGATGTGAGGTCTGTGTGTCCTCCAGTAATACATGCTGGATGTGAGGTCTGTGTGTCCCCCAGTAATACATGCTGGATGTGAGGCCTGTGTCCCCCCCCAGTAATACATGCTGGATGTGAGGTCTGTGTGTCCCCTCCAGTAATACATGCTGGATGTGAGGTCTGTGTGTCCCCCAGTAATACATGCTGGATGTGAGATCTGTGTGTCCTTCAGTAATACATGCCGGATGTGAGGTCTGTGTGTCCCCCAGTAATACATGCTGGATGTGAGGTCTGTGTGTCCTCCCAGTAATACATGCTGGATGTCTGTGTGTCCTCCAGTAATACATGCTGGATGTGAGGCCTGTGTGTCCCCTCCAGTAATACATGCTGGATGTGAGGTCTGTGTGTCCTCCAGTAATACATGCTGGATGTGAGGTCTGTGTGTCCCCCAGTAATACATGCTGGATGTGAGGTCTGTGTGTCCCCCAGTAATACATGCTGGATGTGAGGTTTGTGTGTCCCCCAGTAATACATGCTGGATGTGAGGTCTGTGTGTCCCCCAGTAATACATGCTGGATGTGAGGTCTGTGTGTCCTCCAGTAATACATGCTGGATGTGAGGTCTGCGTGTCCTCCAGTAATACATGCTGGATGTGAGGTCTGTGTGTCCCCCAGTAATACATGCTGGATGTGAGGTCTGTGTGTCCTCCAGTAATACATGCTGGATGTGAGGTCTGTGTGTCCTCCAGTAATACATGCTGGATGTGAGGTCTGTGTGTCCCCCAGTAATACATGCTGGATGTGAGGTCTGTGTGTCCTCCAGTAATACATGCTGGATGTGAGGTCTGTGTGTCCCCCAGTAATACATGCTGGATGTGAGGTCTGTGTGTCCCCCAGTAATACATGCTGGATGTGAGGTCTGTGTGTCCTCCAGTAATACATGCTGGATGTGAGGTCTGTGTGTCCCCCAGTAATACATGCTGGATGTGAGGTCTGTGTGTCCTCCAGTAATACATGCTGGATGTGAGGTCTGTGTCCCCCCCCCAGTAATACATGCTGGATGTGAGGTCTGTGTGTCCCCCCCAGTAATACATGCTGGATGTGAGGTCTGTGTGTCCCCCCAGTAATACATGCTGGATGTGAGGTCTGTGTCCCCCCCCCCCCCCCAGGACCTGTGCCTTGGTACACAGCCTGTGTAATTCACACCAGCCCCCCTGCAGACTTTCATGTGTGCTGTCTTTTGGTACAATGCCATCAGTTTGTGGTGGTCTTCTTGGATGCCTTCCTCCCCACCCGTCTGCGATATCTTACAGCGAGAGAAGGGAGGGGGAGAGCAGCGCGCCGTCAGAAGCAGAGCTCTGCTGATTTATGTCACATTCTGCACCAGCTGCTAGGTGAAGGACTTGCACACAATCTGCAGAATTGGAAGATTTTATATCCCGGAAGTAAATGAACAGTACATTTCGGTGTCTAGGCGTCCGTGGCCTTTAGCCAGTGTTTGGAGAAGGTGAAGTCTGCATGGTGTTCATGTTCTGCTGTGATTGTTTTCAGGTCCCTGAGCGAGCCCCACCAGGCCGATCTGCGGAAAGAGTGCCTGAAGCTGTGGGGGGTAAGTGTCCCTGCCTTCTAGATTTTACATCACTCCAGCGTGATCCTGAAGTCAGGGCCACAGGCGATGTTTAGAACGCTCCCTCACACAGAGAAGTTGGAGATAAACTTGGCTTCACCATTGTGTCCTGTATATGATGGTGTCTTGTCAGAGCGACCATTGTGGGGTCTTGGCTTACGTATTAGAGCTGCATTACCGATTCTCATACACCGCCGCACTGTGTGTGACTAGAGTATATTCACATGTAAGCGGGGGAGGGGTGCTGTAGGGTGGGAACTCATCTCTGAATGGACGTTTTAGAGCTGCTGAGCGGGGGTCCGCTGTCAGTGACGGCAGGGACCGCTCCTGGGTGTCCCTGCCTTCTAGATCACTGTATACACAGTGGGAGGAGCGCTGTGTATACAGCTGAGGAAGCGCTATGCCGCTTCCTGTTCCGGCCCCCGGTGGTCCGTGACCAGCCCTACAGTGAGGCTGTACAGCGCTGTATACTGGGGGGTGCATTTCTCCTGTCACTGGGGCTCCTATGTCAGTCCCAGTTACAGGAGAAATCAGTAGTAGAATAAAATAAAAAGTGATGTTAAATGTCCCCCAGAGGTCTTGTATGACCTTATGGGGGGACACAAAGTGTAAAATAAAAAAGTGTTTTATAAAAATTTAAGTTTCAGATGTAAAAAAAGCACACTTTTCCCCAATTAAGTCATTAAAAAATTGTTAAAAATAGAAATAAATAGACATATTTGTTACCACTGCGTCCTAAAAATATCACATGATCTATTCTAGCCCATCAGGTGAATGCTGTAAAAATGTAAAAAAAAAATAGGCCAAAAAAGCATCTTTTTGTCACCTCACCTTCCAAAAAACATGATATCAAGTTATCAAAAAGTCTTATATACCCCAAAATGGTTCAGTCTGTCCTGCAAAAGACAAGCCCCCAGACCTCTACGCCGGCAGATGTTAGTATACGGTGATGCAAAATACAACACATTTTTAATAAAAAGTGATTTTATTATGTTAAAATATGAAAAAATAATATAAATCGGTTATCGCCATAATTGTATCAACCTGCAGAATAAAGTTATCAAATCATATATACCACATGGTGAACTTCATAAAAAATCAAAACACTGAAAGAATTTACATTTTTGCCCACCTCACCTCCCAAAGTAATCGGAAAGCCAAAAGGTACCCCAAAAGTGTGCCAATAAAACTACAGCTTGTCCCGCAAAAAATAAGTCCTCACACAGCGAAGTTAACAAAAATAAAAAAGTTATGGCTCTCGACGAGCATTTCAGCAAATCCCAAGTTAGAAAATCCAGACGCCCAAACAGCAGTTTACAACCACAATTGGAGAAAATGGGTAAGAAATTGTGGGGTGACATTCTCCTGTTATCCCTTGTGAAAAAGAAAGTTTGGGCCTAAAGGACCATTTTCTTGTAAAAAAAAAAAAAATTTTTATTTTCACGGCCAAGTGTTATTAATTCTATGAAATGCCTGTTGCTCAGTGCACCGCTTAAAAATGCCTCGGGTGGTGTAGTTTCCAAAATGTGGTCACTTTTTGGGGGTTTTCACTGTGGGGGTACCTCAGGGTCTTTTGAAATACAATATGGCGCCCAAAGGCCAGTCCAGCAAAAACCATATGGCGCTCCTTTCTTTCTGCGCTCCTTTCCTTCTGCGCTCCTTTCTTTCTGCGCTCCTTTCCTTCTGCGCTCCTTTCCTTCTGCGCTCCTTTCCTTCTGCGCTCCTTTCTTTCTGCGCTCCTTTCCTTCTGCCCTTCTTTCCTTCTGCGCTCCTTTCCTTCTGCGCTCCTTTCCCTTCTGCGCTCCTTTCTTTCTGCGCTCCTTTCCCTTCTGCGCTCCTTTCCCTTCTGCGCTCCTTTCCCTTCTGCGCTCCTTTCCCTTCTGCGCTCCTTTCCTTCTGCCCTCCTTTCCTTCTGCCCTCCTTTCCTTCTGCGCTCCTTTCCTTCTGCGCTCCTTTCCTTCTGCGCTCCTTTCCTTCTGCGCTCCTTTCCTTCTGCCCTCCTTTCCTTCTGCGCTCCTTTCCCTTCTGCGCTCCTTTCCTTCTGCGCTACTTTCCCTTCTGCGCTCCTTTCCCTTCTGCGCTCCTTTCCTTCTGCCCTCCTTTCCTTCTGCGCTCCTTTCCCTTCTGCGCTCCTTTCCTTCTGCCCTCCTTTCCTTCTGCGCTCCTTTCCCTTCTGCGCTCCTTTCCTTCTGCCCTCCTTTCCTTCTGCGCTCCTTTCCCTTCTGCGCTCCTTTCCTTCTGCGCTACTTTCCCTTCTGCGCTACTTTCCCTTCTGCGCTCCTTTCCCTTCTGCGCTCCTTTCCTTCTGCCCTCCTTTCCTTCTGCGCTCCTTTCCTTCTGCGCTCCTTTCCTTCTGCGCTTCTTTCTTTCTGCGCTCCTTTCCTTCTGCGCTCCTTTCCTTCTGCGCTCCTTTCCTTCTGCCCTCCTTTCCTTCTGCCCTCCTTTCCTTCTGCGCTCCTTTCCTTCTGCGCTCCTTTCCTTCTGCCCTCCTTTCCTTCTGCCCTCCTTTCCCTTCTGCGCTCCTTTCCCTTCTGCGCTCCTTTCCCTTCTGCGCTCCTTTCCTTCTGCCCTCCTTTCCTTCTGCCCTCCTTTCCTTCTGCGCTCCTTTCCTTCTGTGCTCCTTTCCTTCTGCGCTCCTTTCCTTCTGCCCTCCTTTCCTTCTGCGCTCCTTTCCCTTCTGCGCTCCTTTCCTTCTGCGCTCCTTTCCCTTCTGCGCTCCTTTCCTTCTGCGCTACTTTCCCTTCTGCGCTCCTTTCCCTTCTGCGCTCCTTTCCTTCTGCGCTCCTTTCCTTCTGCGCTGCTTTCCTTCTGCGCTCCTTTCCTTCTACGCTTCTTTCTTTCTGCGCTCCTTTCCTTCTGCGCTCCTTTCCTTCTGCGCTCCTTTCCTTCTGCGCTCCTTTCCTTCTGCCCTCCTTTCCTTCTGCCCTACTTTCCTTCTGCGCTCCTTTCCTTCTGCGCTCCTTTCCTTCTGCCCTCCTTTCCTTCTGCCCTCCTTTCCTTCTGCCCTCCTTTCCCTTCTGCGCTCCTTTCCTTCTGCGCTCCTTTCCTTCTGCGCTCCTTTCCCTTCTGCGCTCCTTTCCCTTCTGCGCTCCTTTCCTTCTGCGCTCCTTTCCCTTCTGCGCTCCTTTCCTTCTGCCCTCCTTTCCTTCTGACAGTACATCTCGTCATCCATGTTGTTTCTCCTTCCAGATTCCTGACCAAGCTCGAGTGGCCCCGACTAACAGTGACGCTAGGGCCAAGTTCTTCCAGCTGGTCCAGGTAGGTCCTCGCTCCCCCGCGGCTTCTCTTACTCCATCTTACTGTACATGAACATGGCGCCCGTCCTTCTGTTTCTAGAGCCGGGACATTGACGTTTACAGTAACAAGCCGACCCCCCTGACGAACAAGACCCTGGAGAAGCTGAGCCACGTGCTGGACTACAGGTGCATGGTGTCCGGGAGCGAGCAGAAGTTCCTCCTAGGATTAGGGGTAAGAATGTACACGTGCCACGTTATACCGCTGGTGGTCAGGGGCAGCGAGATGAAGCGTGAATGTACGATGCAGGTTGTTTTATTTAACCCCTTGTGTCACTATCTCCTCAGAGGTCTCAGATCTACACCTGGGGGGGTCGTCCTTCTGATCGCTGGACTAAACTGGATCTAAAAACGGAGCTACCCCGCGACACCCTCCTGTCTGTGGAGATTGTCAATGAGCTGAAAGGCGAGGTGAGCGGTAAATGTGATGCAGGCCATACGTTCTATAGAATAGTATGGGGGCCACAAGGAGACATTGCTCTATATGGTATGGGGGCCACAAGGAGACATTGCTCTATATGGTATGGGGGCCACAAGGAGACATTGCTCTATATGGTATTGGGGCCACAAGGAGACATTGCTCTATATGGTATGGGGGCCACAAGGAGACATTGCTCTATATAGTATGGGGGCCACAAGGAGACATTGCTCTATATAGTACGGGGGCCACAAGGAGACATTGCTGTATATGGTATGGGGGCCACAAGGAGACATTGCTCTATATGGTATGGGGGCCACAAGGAGACATTGCTCTATATGGTATGGGGGCCACAAGGAGACATTGCTCTATATGGTATGGGGGCCACAAGGAGACATTGCTCTATATGGTATGGGGGCCACAAGGAGACATTGCTCTATATGGTATGGGGGCCACAAGGAGACATTGCTCTATATAGTATGGGGGCCACAAGGAGATATTATACTGTATGGGGTCCCCACACATTATAGTGATGTCTTCTTGTGGCCCCACTGTTTCACACCATGGGCACTGCATTCAGTCCGCAAAAAATCTGGATCAGATGCAGACAGAGAATGCGGTCGTGTGCACGAGTCCTGTATGGGGGGACATTACATAATGCGCGGCTAAACATACAGCAGAATGTAGCCCCCCACACCTCTCACATCCAGTGAATGCTCCTCTCATCTTCTCCATTCAGCCCAGACCGCCATGATAACTTCTTCCAGCTCGTCTCTGCAGAGTTTGACAAACAGACATCTTACATTCCTCACTTCTCCATCATCCTCCCTGGTGTCCCAACATTGTCATCCTGCTGCCACCCCCAGTACTGCGCCCGCTGTGCTCCCCAATGACCACAGACACTACACTGTAGAAATAATATTGCTAAACAGAGTCCCCCCCCCCCCCAAATAACTGACTGCCCTCAGTATTAATAGTGCCCCCATAGCAATCCCATTAGTAGTAATGCCCTCCATATTGTGCCCAATAATAATGTCACCTCAGTACCCCCAATATTAAAAGGGGTCCTCTCACTTCAGTAAGTGGCAGTTATCATGTAGAGAAAGTTAACACAAGCCACGTACTAATGTATTGTCATTCTCCATGTCGCTTCCTTCGCTGGCTGGATTCATTTTCCCATCACATTATACACGGCTCGTTTCCATGGTTACAGACCACTGATGGATTGCAGGGTGGTCTGTAACCCTGGAAACGAGTTGTGTATAATGTGATGAATCCAGCCAGCGAAGGAAGCAACATGGAGAATCACAATACATTAGTACGTGGCTTGTGTTAACTTTCTCTACATGATAACTGCCACTTACTGAAGTGAGAGGACCCCTTTAATAATGCCCCCTATAGTACCCCCATTTATATAATGCTCTCCCCCTCTAATATAATGCCTTCATATATAATGCTCCCCCTGTAGTATAATACCCCCATATATAATGGTCTCCCTCTCTAGTACAGTCCTGATCAAAAGTTTAAGACCACTTGAAAAATGGCAAAAAAAATCATATTTTACATTGATCCAACAATGTAAAATATGTTTTTTTGCCATTTTTCAAGTGGTCTTAAACTTTTGATCAGGACTGTATAATGCCTCCATATATAATGCTCCCCCCCCCCCTTAGTATAATACCCCCTTGTATAATGGTTTTCCCCTCTAGTATAATGCCTCCATATATAATGCTCCCTCCCCCCGTAGTATAATACCCTCATATACACTGAGCAAAAATATAAACACAACACTTTCGGTTTTGCCCCCATTTTGCATGAGCTGAACTCAAAGATCTGAAACATTTTCTACAGACACAGAAGACCCATTACTCTCAAATACTGTTCACAAATCTGTCTAGACCTGTGTTAGTGAGCGCTTCTCCTTTGCCGAGATAATCCATCCCACCTCACAGGTGTGGCAGATCAAGGTGCTGATTAGACAGCATGAATATTGCACAGTTGTACCTTAGACTGCCCACAATAAAAGGCCACTCTGAAATGTGCAGATTGATCACACAGCACAATGCTACAGATGTCGCAACGTTTGAGGGAGCGTGCAAATGGCATGCTGACTGCAGGAATGTCTACCAGAGCTGTTGCCCGCGCAATGAATGTTCATTTCTCTACCATAAGCCGTCTCCAAAGGCGTTTCAGAGAATTTGGCAGCACATCCAACCGGCCTCAGAATCGCAGACCACGTGTAACCACACCAGCCCAGGACCTCCACATCCAGCATGTCCACCTCCATGATCGTCTGAGACCAGCCACCCGGACAGCTGCAGCAACAATCTGTTTGCATAAGGGTCCATTCACACGTCCGTGGTGTATTGCGGATCCGCAATACACCCAGCCGGCACCCCCATAGAACTAACTATTCTTGTCCGGAAGTTTGGGGGCAGCGCTTTGGAAATGCGGATGCGAAGAGCACATAGTGTGCTCTCCACATCCCGTTCTGCCCCATTGAGAATGAATGGGTCCGCACCCGCTCCCAATATTGCGGAACGGAGGCGGACCCATTTGCGGACATCTGAATGGAGCCTAACCAAAGAATTTTTGCACAAACTGTCAGAAACCGTATCATGGAAGCTCTTCTGCACGCTCGTCGTCCTCGTCGGGGTCTGGACCTGACTGCAGTTCGTTGCCGTCACCGACTTGAGTGGGCAAATGCTCACATTCGATGGCGTCTGGCACGTTGGAGAGGCGTTCTGTTCACGGAGGAGTCCCGGCTTTCACTGTTCAGGGCAGATGGCAGACAGCGTGTGTGGCGTCGTGTGGGTGAGCGGTTTGCTGACGTCAACGTTGTGGATGGGGTGGCCCATGGTGGCGGTGGGGTTATGGTATGGGCAGGCGTATGTTATGGACAACAAACACAGGGGCATTTTTGTGCCATTGTTGTGCCGTTCATCCACGGCCATCACCTCATGTTGCAGCATGATAATGCACGGCCCCATAGTGCAAGGATCTGGACACAATTCCTGGAAGCTGAAAACATCCCAGTACTTGCATGGCAGCATACTCACCGGACATGTCACCCATTGAGCAGGTTTTGGATGGCTGGATCGGCGTATACGACAGCGTGTTCCGGTTCCTGCCAATATCCTGCAACTTCACACAGAAGAGGAGCCGACCAACATTCCACAGGCCACAATCAGCAACCTGATCAACTCTATGCCACGGAGATGGGCTCCACTGTATGAGGAAAAAGACGGTGCACATTTCAGAGTGGCCTCTTATTGTGGGCAGTCTAAGGCACACCTGTGCAATATTCATGCTGTCTAATCAGCACCTTGATATGCAACACCTGTGAGGTGGGATGGATCATCTCGGCAAAGGAGAAGCGCTCAGGTGGGACAGATCTAGACAGATGTGTGGACAATATTTGAGAGTAACGGGTCTTCTGTGTCTGTAGAAAATGTTTCAGATCTTTGAGTTCAGCTCATGCAAAATGGGAGCAAAACCAAAAGTGTTGCGTTTATATTTTTGCTCAGTGTATAATGGTCTCCCCCTCTAAAATAATGCCTTCATATATAATGGTCTCCCTAGTATAATACCTCCATATATAATGGTCTCCCTAGTATAATACCTCCATATATAATGGTCTCCCTAGTATAATACCTCCATATATAATGGTCTCCCTAGTATAATACCTCCATATATAATGGTCTCCCTAGTATAATACCTCCATATATAATGGTCTCCCTAGTATAATGCCTCCATATATAATGGTCTCCCTAGTATAATACCTCCATATATAATGGTCTCCCTAGTATAATGCCTCCATATATAATGGTCTCCCTAGTATAATACCTCCATATATAATGGTCTCCCTAGTATAATACCTCCATATATAATGGTCTCCCTAGTATAATACCTCCATATATAATGGTCTCCCTAGTATAATGCCTCCATATATAATGGTCTCCCTAGTATAATACCTCCATATATAATGGTCTCCCTAGTATAATACCTCCATATATAATGGTCTCCCTAGTATAATGCCTCCATATATAATGGTCTCCCTAGTATAATGCCTCCATATATAATGGTCTCCCTAGTATAATGCCTCCATATATAATGGTCTCCCTAGTATAATACCTCCATATATAATGGTCTCCCTAGTATGATACCTCCATATATAATGGTCTCCCTAGTATAATACCTCCATATATAATGGTCTCCCTAGTATAATGCCTCCATATATAATGGTCTCCCTAGTATAATGCCTCCATATATAATGGTCTCCCCCTCTAATATAATGCCTCCATATAGAATGCTCCCCCCACCCGTAGTATAATACCCCTATATATATATAATCGTCTTCCCCTTCATATATAATGCTCCCCCCCGTAGTATAATGCCCCCATATATAATACTCTCCCTCCCATCACCAGGTATTTCCCCCCAGTAGTGCCATACATAGATCTACCAAACAAACCATATGCTCTGCTGCAGGTACAGGCCCTTAGTTGCACAGGCCCTTAGTCGCACGGGCCCTTAGTCGTACAGGCTCTTAGTCGTACGGGCCCTTAGTCGCACAGGCCCTTAGTCGCGCAGGCCCTTAGTTGCACAGGCCCTTAGTCGTACAGGCCCTTAGTCACGCAGGCCCTTAGTCGCGCAGGCCCTTAGTCGCGCGGGCCCTTAGTCGCACGGGCCCTTAGTTGCACAGGCCCTTAGTCACGCAGGCCCTTAGTCGTACAGGCCCTTAGTCGCACGGGCCCTTAGTCGCACAGGCCCTTAGTTGCACGGGCCCTTAGTCGCACGGGCCCTTAGTCGCACAGGCCCTTAGTCGTACGGGCCCTTAGTCGCACGGGCCCTTAGTCGCGCGGGCCCTTAGTCGCGCGGGCCCTTAGTCGCGCGGGCCCTTAGTCGCGCGGGCCCTTAGTCGCGCGGGCCCTTAGTCGCGCGGGCCCTTAGTCGCACAGGCCCTTAGTCGTACAGGCCCTTAGTCGCACAGGCCCTTAGTCGCACAGGCCCTTAGTCGCACGGGCCCTTAGTCGCGCGGGCCCTTAGTCGTACAGGCCCTTAGTCGCACGGGCCCTTAGTCGCACGGGCCCTTAGTCGGGCGGGCCCTTAGTCGCGCGGGCCCTTAGTTGTACAGGCCCTTAGTTGCTGCTTCCTGACAAAGGAGCTTGTGATGATGTCATTAGGCCTATGAGGTTGAACGGCGGGGACAGGAGCCAGAGGCCCCCGTGCCCCGCAGTAAACCGCCATCCCCCCGCCTCATGGCAGAAGCCGGTGTGACGTCACAAAAATACAGCAGTAATTAAGAAACAACGACATCGCCATTTCTAATTCTGGTACATAGCGGATAATGGCCCATAGTGGCCCCCAGAGCCCCTGGACGTGCCAAGTGCCCGGTTATGTGCTCGTACACCCCTTGCTCCTGATTGCTACATTAGCGCTGTAGTGGCGGCCATGTTGGTTGTCCCCCAGTAAAGATCTCTTTCTGTGACCGGCAGGGTAAAGCACAGAGGAAGATCAGCGCCGTTCATATCCTGGACGTGCTCTTCCTTAACGGCATGGACGTCCGACCGCAGCACTTCACCCAGAGGTAAGTCCTGGGGCATCGCCGCCCGCCAGACCCCGAATCTGCAGAACACGGGGGCTTATTTATCGCCTTCTAATACACTATCAAACTGGTGTCAAATAGAGCCGGCTCAGTTACCATAGCAACCAGACGCTGTCAAAAACGAAAGGTGGAATCTGATTGTGGTTGCTATGGGCAACTCAGCCAGATAAATCTCCCCCTTAGTGTTTCAATTCCTTGATTCTTTGGGGATTTCTGCTTCCTGTCAGTGAATAGAACACTCTTGCAAGGTTCAGGAGACTAAGAGACCTGTCCTGGTGCACTGTAACAGGCCCTGCACCCGTCTCAGCCGAGCACGCTAGCAAGCTCTGGATGTAAACATTGCCATTCACTGACAGCAAGTGGCGAGGAATTGAAATGAGAATTTTGTCAGACATCACAGAATGTGGATAAAGTGACTGATTTCTTCCAGTGTCTGCGGAGGATGATGGGGGTTATTAATGTGTCCTCTCCTTCCTCAGGATGCAGCTGGCTGAGAAGTTTGTGAAGGCCGTTTCTAAGCCCAGTCGGCCGGATATGAACCCCATCCGGTGGGTACAACACTAGGGGATGTCACCTCCACTACCTCCTCTCTCTATCGTCACAGTGTGTCGGGGCAGACAATCTAAACAAATCGCTCTCCAGGTGTCTCCGCTGTGCAAGCAGGGCTAGGTCAGGCTCTGGATCTAAGCAATGAGTGCTCCCATTCACTGACAGCAAGTAGAGACCTTGAAACACAAAGTATATCAGAAAGTTACAGAATGCTTATTAACCCCTTCCCCCCCGTGCTGTAATAGTACATCACAGGAGCAGTGCTGACTGTGGCGTCTACGCACTTCGGCTCCCTCGGTCACCGCCACCAGTGGAATGCATAATACGCCGCAGCACAGGGCGTTACCTAATACGCTGCAGCACAGGGGGCGTTACCTAATACGCCGCAGCACAGGGCGTTACCTAAGAGATCGTGCTGCAGTAACCAGCTCCGGCCATACACAATGAGTGGAGCTGTGGAGCTGCAGTCAGCCGATCGTAGAGATGCTGGGGGTTGGACCTCCGCCGATCTGATGTTGATGACCTGTCTTGAAGATAGACTATCAATAAAAAATGTCCTGGTCAACTGTCTTAAAGGGGTTGTCCGAGTTCGGAGCTGAACCCGGACATACCCTTATTTTCACCCAGGCAGCCCCCCTGAGGCTAGCATCTCGTGCTCCCTTGCCCTGCGCTAGATCGCGCAGCAATAACACACTGCCGGGCAGAAACTTCCGCTCAGCAGTGTGTTCGGTGACGTCACCGGCTCTGATGGGCGGGCTTTAGCGCTGGCCTAGCCGTTTTACTGGCTAGGGCAGCGCTAAAGCCCGCCCATCAGAGCCGGTGATGTCACCAAGGTTCCTGGCAGCCCCATGGAGAGCCCGGGTACGTCACCGGAACTCCTGAAAATACCTTTGCCCTGCGCGATTTAGCATGAACTGCTCCGACCGATGCTCATGTCAGGGGGGCTGCCGGGGTGAAAATGGAGGGATGTCCGGGTTCAGCTCTGAACCCGGACAACCCCTTTAAGTACCAATCTGGGCCACATTCTTAAGGGGTTAAAAATCTATCTCCCTCCGTATTAAAAGCTGATCTTTTGTGCTTCTCCAACAGCGTTAAAGAAGTCTACCGACTAGAGGAAATACAGAAGATCTTCTTGAGGTAATGAGCCAGAAACAGCCTCCAAATATCTGCTCCACCAGAGGCTGTTACCCTCCCCCATCCCCTCCACCAGAGGCTCTTACCCTCCCCTCATCCCTTCCTCCAGAGGCTCTTACCCTCCCCTCATCCTCTCCTCCAGAGGCTCTTACCCTCCCCTCATCCCCTCCTCCAGAGGCTCTTACCCTCCCCTCATTCCCTCCTCCAGAGGCTCTTACCCTCCCCTCATCCCCTCCTCCAGAGGCTCTTACCCTCCCCTCATCCCCTCCTCCAGAGGCTCTTACCCTCCCCTCATCCCTTCCTCCAGAGGCTCTTACCCTCCCCTCATCTCCTCCTCCAGAGGCTCTTACCCTCCCCTCATCCCCTCCTCCAGAGGCTCTTACCCTCCCCTCATCCCTTCCTCCAGAGGCTCTTACCCTCCCCTCATCTCCTCCTCCAGAGACGGTTACCATCCCCTCCTCCAGAGGCTCTTACCCTCCCCTCATCCCTTCCTCCACAGGCTCTTACCCTCCCCTCATCTCCTCCTCCAGAGACGGTTACCCTCCCCTCATCCCCTCCTCCAGAGGCTCTTACCCTCCCCTCCTCCAGAGGCTCTTACCCTCCCCTCATCTCCTCCTCCAGAGACGGTTATCCTCCCCTCATCCCCTCCTCCAGAGGCTCTTACCCTCCCCTCATCCCTTCCTCCAGAGGCTCTTACCCTCCCCTCATCTCTTCCTCCAGAGACGTTTACCCTCCCCTCATCTCTTCCTCCAGAGACGGTTACCCTCCCCTCATCCCTTCCTCCAGAGGCTGTTACCCTCCCCTCATCCCCTCCTCCAGAAGCTGTTACCCTCCCCTCATCCCCTCCTCCAGAGGCTCTTACCCTCCCCTCATCCCCTCCTCCAGAGGCTCTTACCCTCCCCTCATCCCCTCCTCCAGAGGCTGTTACCCTCCCCTCATCCCTTCCTCCAGAGGCTGTTACCCTCCCCTCATCCCCTCCTCCAGAGGCTGTTACCCTCCCCTCCTCCAGAGGCTGTTACCCTCCCCTCATCCCCTCCTCCAGAGGCTGTTACCCTCCCCTCATCCCCTCCTCCAGAGGCTCTTACCCTCCCCTCATCCCCTCCTCCAGAGGCTCTTACCCTCCCCTCATCCCTTCCTCCAGAGGCTCTTACCCTCCCCTCATCCCTTCCTCCAGAGGCTCTTACCCTCCCCTCATCTCCTCCTCCAGAGGCTCTTACCCTCCCCTCATCTCCTCCTCCAGAGGCTCTTACTCTCCCCTCCTCCAGAGGCTCTTACCCTCCCCTCATCCCCTCCTCCAGAGGCTCTTACCCTCCCCTCATCCCATTCTCCAGAGGCTGTTACCCTCCCTTATCCCCTCCTCCAGAGGCTGTTACCCTCCCCTCATCTCCTCCTCCAGAGGCTGTTACCCTCCCCTCATCCCCTCCTCCAGAGGCTGTTACCCTCCCCTCATCCCCTCCTCCAGAGGCTGTTACCCTCCCCTCATCCCCTCCTCCAGAGGCTGTTACCCTCCCCTTATCCCCTACTCCAGAGGCTGTTACCCTCCCCTCATCCCCTTCTCCAGAGGCTGTTACCCTCCCCCATCCCCCTCCTCCAGAGGCTGTTACCCATCCCCCTCCTCCAGAGGCTGTTACCCTCCCCTCATCTCCTCCTTTAGAGGCTGTTACCCTCCCCTCATCCCCTCCTCCAGAGGCTCTTACCCTCCTCTCATCCCCTCCTCCAGAGGCTCTTACCCTCCCCTCATCCCCCTCCTCCAGAGGCTGTTACCCTCCCCTCATCCCCTCCTCCAGAGGCTGTTACCCTCCCCTCATCCCCTCCTCCAGAGGCTCTTACCCTCCCCTCATCCCCATCCTCCAGAGGCTGTTACCCTCCCCTGATCCCCCTCCAGAGGCTGTTACCCTCCCCTCATCCCCCTCCAGAGGCTGTTACCCTCCCCTCATCCCCTCCTCCAGAGGCTGTTACCCTCCCCTCATCCCCCTTCTCCAGAGGCTGTTACCCACCCCCTTCCTCTAGAGGCTCTTACTTACCCTCCCCTCATCCCCCTCCTCCAGAGGCTCTTGCCCTCCCCTCATCCCCTCCTCCAGAGGCTCTTACCCTGCCCTCATCCCCCTCCTCCAGAGGCTCTTACCCTCCCCTCATCCCCCTTCTCCAGAGGCTCTTACCCTCCCCTCATCCCCTCCTCCAGAGGCTCTTACCCTCCCCTCATCTCCTCCTTTAGAGGCTGTTACCCTCCCCTCCTCCAGAGGCTCTTACCCTCCCCTCATCCCTTCCTCCAGAGGCTCTTACCCTCCCCTCATCCTCTCCTCCAGAGGCTCTTACCCTCCCCTCATCCCCTCCTCCAGAGGCTCTTACCCTCCCCTCATCCCCTCCTCCAGAGGCTCTTACCCTCCCCTCATCCCCTCCTCCAGAGGCTCTTACCCTCCCCTCATCCCTTCCTCCAGAGGCTCTTACCCTCCCCTCATCTCCTCCTCCAGAGACGGTTACCCTCCCCTCATCCCCTCCTCCAGAGGCTCTTACCCTCCCCTCATCCCTTCCTCCAGAGGCTCTTACCCTCCCCTCATCTCCTCCTCCAGAGACGGTTACCATCCCCTCCTCCAGAGGCTCTTACCCTCCCCTCATCCCTTCCTCCACAGGCTCTTACCCTCCCCTCATCTCCTCCTCCAGAGACGGTTACCCTCCCCTCATCCCCTCCTCCAGAGGCTCTTACCCTCCCCTCCTCCAGAGGCTCTTACCCTCCCCTCATCTCCTCCTCCAGAGACGGTTATCCTCCCCTCATCCCCTCCTCCAGAGGCTCTTACCCTCCCCTCATCCCTTCCTCCAAAGGCTCTTACCCTCCCCTCATCTCTTCCTCCAGAGACGTTTACCCTCCCCTCATCTCTTCCTCCAGAGACGGTTACCCTCCCCTCATCCTCTCCTCCAGAGGCTGTTACCCTCCCCTCATCCCCTCCTCCAGAGGCTGTTACCCTCCCCTCATCCCCTCCTCCAGAGGCTGTTACCCTCCCTTCATCCCCTCCTCCAGAGGCTGTTACCCTCCCCTCATCCCCTCCTCCAGAGGCTCTTACCCTCCCCTCATCTCCTCCTCCAGAGGCTCTTACCCTCCCCTCATCTCCTCCTCCAGAGGCTCTTACCCTCCCCTCCTCCAGAGGCTCTTACCCTCCCCTCATCCCCTCCTCCAGAGGCTCTTACCCTCCCCTCATCCCATTCTCCAGAGGCTGTTACCCTCCCCTCATCCCCTCCTCCAGAGGCTCTTACCCTCCCCTTATCCCCTCCTCCAGAGGCTGTTACCCTCCCCTCATCCCCTCCTCCAGAGGCTGTTACCCTCCCCTCATCCCCTCCTCCAGAGGCTGTTACCCTCCCCTTATCCCCTACTCCAGAGGCTGTTACCCTCCCCTCATCCCCTTCTCCAGAGGCTGTTACCCTCCCCCATCCCCCTCCTCCAGAGGCTGTTACCCATCCCCCTCCTCCAGAGGCTGTTACCCTCCCCTCATCTCCTCCTTTAGAGGCTGTTACCCTCCCCTCATCCCCTCCTCCAGAGGCTCTTACCCTCCTCTCATCCCCTCCTCCAGAGGCTCTTACCCTCCCCTCATCCCCCTCCTCCAGAGGCTGTTACCCTCCCCTCATCCCCTCCTCCAGAGGCTGTTACCCTCCCCTCATCCCCTCCTCCAGAGGCTCTTACCCTCCCCTCATCCCCATCCTCCAGAGGCTGTTACCCTCCCCTCATCCCCCTCCAGAGGCTGTTACCCTCCCCTCATCCCCCTCCAGAGGCTGTTACCCTCCCCTCATCCCCCTCCAGAGGCTGTTACCCTCCCCTCATCCCCTCCTCCAGAGGCTGTTACCCTCCCCTCATCCCCTCCTCCAGAGGCTGTTACCCTCCCCTCATCCCCCTTCTCCAGAGGCTGTTACCCACCCCCTTCCTCTAGAGGCTCTTACTTACCCTCCCCTCATCCCCCTCCTCCAGAGGCTCTTACCCTCCCCTCATCCCCTCCTCCAGAGGCTCTTACCCTGCCCTCATCCCCCTCCTCCAGAGGCTCTTACCCTCCCCTCATCCCCCTTCTCCAGAGGCTCTTACCCTCCCCTCATCCCCTCCTCCAGAGGCTCTTACCCTCCCCTCATCTCCTCCTTTAGAGGCTGTTACCCTCCCCTCATCCCCTCCTCCAGAGGCTCTTACCCTCCCCTCATCCCTTCCTCCAGAGGCTCTTACCCTCCCCTCATCCCTTCCTCCAGAGGCTCTTACCCTCCCCTCATCCCCTCCTCCAGAGGCTCTTACCCTCCCCTCATCCCCTCCTCCAGAGGCTCTTACCCTCCCCTCATCCTCTCCTCCAGAGGCTCTTACCCTCCCCTCATCCCCTCCTCCAGAGGCTGTTACCCTCCCCTCATCCCCTCCTCCAGAGGCTGTTACCCTCCCCTCATCCCCTCCTCCAGAGGCTGTTACCCTCCCTTCATCCCCTCCTCCAGAGGCAGTTACCCTCCCCTCATCCCCTCCTCCAGAGGCTCTTACCCTCCCCTCATCTCCTCCTCCAGAGGCTCTTACCCTCCCCTCATCTCCTCCTCCAGAGGCTCTTACCCTCCCCTCCTCCAGAGGCTCTTACCCTCCCCTCATCCCCTCCTCCAGAGGCTCTTACCCTCCCCTCATCCCATTCTCCAGAGGCTGTTACCCTCCTTTATCCCCTCCTCCAGAGGCTGTTACCCTCCCCTCATCCCCTCCTCCAGAGGCTCTTACCCTCCCCTCCTCCAGAGGCTCTTACCCTCCCCTCATCCCTTCCTCCACAGGCTCTTACCCTCCCCTCATCTCCTCCTCCAGAGACGGTTACCCTCCCCTCATCCCCTCCTCCAGAGGCTCTTACCCTCCCCTCCTCCAGAGGCTCTTACCCTCCCCTCATCTCCTCCTCCAGAGACGGTTATCCTCCCCTCATCCCCTCCTCCAGAGGCTCTTACCCTCCCCTCATCCCTTCCTCCAAAGGCTCTTACCCTCCCCTCATCTCTTCCTCCAGAGACGTTTACCCTCCCCTCATCTCTTCCTCCAGAGACGGTTACCCTCCCCTCATCCTCTCCTCCAGAGGCTGTTACCCTCCCCTCATCCCCTCCTCCAGAAGCTGTTACCCTCCCCTCATCCCCCTCCTCCAGAGGCTGTTACCCTCCCCTCATCCCCTCCTCCAGAGGCTGTTACCCTCCCCTCATCCCCTCCTCCAGAAGCTGTTACCCTCCCCTCATCCCCTCCTCCAGAGGCTGTTACCCTCCCCTCCTCCAGAGGCTTTTACCCTCCCCTCCTCCAGAGGCTGTTACCCTCCCCTCATCCCCTCCTCCAGAGGCTCTTACCCTCCCCTCATCCCCTCCTCCAGAGGCTCTTACCCTCCCCTCATCCCCTCCTCCAGAGGCTCTTACCCTCCCCTCATCCCCCTCCTCCAGAGGCTGTTACCCTCCCCTCATCCCCTCCTCCAGAGGCTGTTACCCATCCCCCTCCTCCAGAGGCTGTTACCCTCCCCTCATCTCCTCCTTTAGAGGCTGTTACCCTCCCCTCATCCCCTCCTCCAGAGGCTCTTACCCTCCCCTCATCCCCTCCTCCAGAGGCTCTTACCCTCCCCTCATCCCCCTCCTCCAGAGGCTGTTACCCTCCCCTCATCCCCTCCTCCAGAGGCTGTTACCCTCCCCTCATCCCCTCCTCCAGAGGCTCTTACCCTCCCCTCATCCCCATCCTCCAGAGGCTGTTACCCTCCCCTCATCCCCCTCCAGAGGCTGTTACCCTCCCCTCATCCCCTCCTCCAGAGGCTGTTACCCTCCCCTCATCCCCCTCCTCCAGAGGCTCTTACCCTCCCCTCATCCCCTCCTCCAGAGGCTGTTACCCACCCCCCTCCTCTAGAGGCTCTTACTTACCCTCCCCTCATCCCCCTCCTCCAGAGGCTCTTACCCTCCCCTCATCCCCTCCTCCAGAGGCTCTTACCCTGCCCTCATCCCCCTCCTCCAGAGGCTCTTACCCTCCCCTCATCCCCCTCCTCCAGAGGCTCTTACCCTCCCCTCACCCCCTTCCTCCAGAGGCTCTTACTTACCCTCCCCTCATCCCCCTCCTCCAGAGGCTCTTACCCTCCCCTCATCCCCTCCTCCAGAGGCTCTTACCCTGCCCTCATCCCCCTCCTCCAGAGGCTCTTACCTTCCCCTCATCCCCCTTCTCCAGAGGCTCTTACCCTCCCCTCATCCCCTTCTCCAGAGGCTCTTACCCTCCCCTCATCTCCTCCTTTAGAGGCTGTTACCCTCCCCTCATCCCCTCCTCCAGAGGCTCTTACCCTCCCCTCATCCCTTCCTCCAGAGGCTCTTACCCTCCCCTCATCCCTTCCTCCAGAGGCTCTTACCCTCCCCTCATCCCCTCCTCCAGAGGCTCTTACCCTCCCCTCATCCCCTCCTCCAGAGGCTCTTACCCTCCCCTCATCCCCTCCTCCAGAGGCTCTTACCCTCCCCTCATCCCCTCCTCCAGAGGCTGTTACCCTCCCCTCATCCCCTCCTCCAGAGGCTGTTACCCTCCCCTCATCCCCTCCTCCAGAGGCTGTTACCCTCCCTTCATCCCCTCCTCCAGAGGCAGTTACCCTCCCCTCATCCCCTCCTCCAGAGGCTCTTACCCTCCCCTCATCTCCTCCTCCAGAGGCTCTTACCCTCCCCTCATCTCCTCCTCCAGAGGCTCTTACCCTCCCCTCCTCCAGAGGCTCTTACCCTCCCCTCATCCCTTCCTCCAGAGGCTCTTACCCTCCCCTCATCCCATTCTCCAGAGGCTGTTACCCTCCTTTATCCCCTCCTCCAGAGGCTGTTACCCTCCCCTCATCCCCTCCTCCAGAGGCTCTTACCCTCCCCTCCTCCAGAGGCTCTTACCCTCCCCTCATCCCTTCCTCCACAGGCTCTTACCCTCCCCTCATCTCCTCCTCCAGAGACGGTTACCCTCCCCTCATCCCCTCCTCCAGAGGCTCTTACCCTCCCCTCCTCCAGAGGCTCTTACCCTCCCCTCATCTCCTCCTCCAGAGACGGTTATCCTCCCCTCATCCCCTCCTCCAGAGGCTCTTACCCTCCCCTCATCCCTTCCTCCAAAGGCTCTTACCCTCCCCTCATCTCTTCCTCCAGAGACGTTTACCCTCCCCTCATCTCTTCCTCCAGAGACGGTTACCCTCCCCTCATCCTCTCCTCCAGAGGCTGTTACCCTCCCCTCATCCCCTCCTCCAGAAGCTGTTACCCTCCCCTCATCCCCTCCTCCAGAGGCTGTTACCCTCCCCTCATCCCCTCCTCCAGAGGCTGTTACCCTCCCCTCATCCCCTCCTCCAGAAGCTGTTACCCTCCCCTCATCCCCTCCTCCAGAGGCTGTTACCCTCCCCTCCTCCAGAGGCTTTTACCCTCCCCTCCTCCAGAGGCTGTTACCCTCCCCTCATCCCCTCCTCCAGAGGCTCTTACCCTCCCCTCATCCCCTCCTCCAGAGGCTCTTACCCTCCCCTCATCCCTTCCTCCAGAGGCTCTTACCCTCCCCTCATCCCCCTCCTCCAGAGGCTGTTACCCTCCCCTCATCCCCTCCTCCAGAGGCTGTTACCCATCCCCCTCCTCCAGAGGCTGTTACCCTCCCCTCATCTCCTCCTTTAGAGGCTGTTACCCTCCCCTCATCCCCTCCTCCAGAGGCTCTTACCCTCCCCTCATCCCCTCCTCCAGAGGCTCTTACCCTCCCCTCATCCCCCTCCTCCAGAGGCTGTTACCCTCCCCTCATCCCCTCCTCCAGAGGCTGTTACCCTCCCCTCATCCCCTCCCCCAGAGGCTCTTACCCTCCCCTCATCCCCATCCTCCAGAGGCTGTTACCCTCCCCTCATCCCCCTCCAGAGGCTGTTACCCTCCCCTCATCCCCTCCTCCAGAGGCTGTTACCCTCCCCTCATCCCCATCCTCCAGAGGCTCTTACCCTCCCCTCATCCCCTCCTCCAGAGGCTGTTACCCACCCCCCTCCTCTAGAGGCTCTTACTTACCCTCCCCTCATCCCCCTCCTCCAGAGGCTCTTACCCTCCCCTCATCCCCTCCTCCAGAGGCTCTTACCCTGCCCTCATCCCCCTCCTCCAGAGGCTCTTACCCTCCCCTCATCCCCCTCCTCCAGAGGCTCTTACCCTCCCCTCACCCCCTTCCTCTAGAGGCTCTTACTTACCCTCCCCTCATCCCCCTCCTCCAGAGGCTCTTACCCTCCCCTCATCCCCTCCTCCAGAGGCTCTTACCCTGCCCTCATCCCCCTCCTCCAGAGGCTCTTACCTTCCCCTCATCCCCCTTCTCCAGAGGCTCTTACCCTCCCCTCATCCCCTCCTCCAGAGGCTCTTACCCTCCCCTCATCTCCTCCTTTAGAGGCTGTTACCCTCCCCTCATCCCCTCCTCCAGAGGCTCTTACCCTCCCCTCATCCCTTCCTCCAGAGGCTCTTACCCTCCCCTCATCCCCTCCTCCAGAGGCTCTTACCCTCCCCTCATCCCCTCCTCCAGAGGCTCTTACCCTCCCCTCATCCCCTCCTCCAGAGGCTCTTACCCTCCCCTCATCCCTTCCTCCAGAGGCTCTTACCCTCCCCTCATCTCCTCCTCCAGAGACGGTTACCCTCCCCTCATCCCCTCCTCCAGAGGCTCTTACCCTCCCCTCATCCCTTCCTCCAGAGGCTCTTACCCTCCCCTCATCCCCTCCTCCAGAAGCTGTTACCCTCCCCTCATCCCCTCCTCCAGAGGCTGTTACCCTCCCCTCCTCCAGAGGCTGTTACCCTCCCCTCATCCCCTCCTCCAGAGGCTCTTACCCTCCCCTCATCCCCTCCTCCAGAGGCTCTTACCCTCCCCTCATCCCCTCCTCCAGAGGCTCTTACCCTCCCCTCATCCCCCTCCTCCAGAGGCTGTTACCCTCCCCTCATCCCCTCCTCCAGAGGCTGTTACCCATCCCCCTCCTCCAGAGGCTGTTACCCTCCCCTCATCCCCTCCTTTAGAGGCTGTTACCCTCCCCTCATCCCCTCCTCCAGAGGCTCTTACCCTCCTCTCATCCCCTCCTCCAGAGGCTCTTACCCTCCCCTCATCCCCCTCCTCCAGAGGCTGTTACCCTCCCCTCATCCCCTCCTCCAGAGGCTGTTACCCTCCCCTCATCCCCTCCTCCAGAGGCTCTTACCCTCCCCTCATCCCCATCCTCCAGAGGCTGTTACCCTCCCCTCATCCCCCTCCAGAGGCTGTTACCCTCCCCTCATCCCCTCCTCCAGAGGCTGTTACCCTCCCCTCATCCCCCTCCTCCAGAGGCTCTTACCCTCCCCTCATCCCCTCCTCCAGAGGCTGTTACCCACCCCCCTCCTCTAGAGGCTCTTACTTACCCTCCCCTCATCCCCCTCCTCCAGAGGCTCTTACCCTCCCCTCATCCCCTCCTCCAGAGGCTCTTACCCTGCCCTCATCCCCCTCCTCCAGAGGCTCTTACCCTCCCCTCATCCCCCTCCTCCAGAGGCTCTTACCCTCCCCTCACCCCCTTCCTCTAGAGGCTCTTACTTACCCTCCCCTCATCCCCCTCCTCCAGAGGCTCTTACCCTCCCCTCATCCCCTCCTCCAGAGGCTCTTACCCTGCCCTCATCCCCCTCCTCCAGAGGCTCTTACCTTCCCCTCATCCCCCTTCTCCAGAGGCTCTTACCCTCCCCTCATCCCCTTCTCCAGAGGCTCTTACCCTCCCCTCATCTCCTCCTTTAGAGGCTGTTACCCTCCCCTCATCCCCTCCTCCAGAGGCTCTTACCCTCCCCTCATCCCTTCCTCCAGAGGCTCTTACCCTCCCCTCATCCCTTCCTCCAGAGGCTCTTACCCTCCCCTCATCCCCTCCTCCAGAGGCTCTTACCCTCCCCTCATCCCCTCCTCCAGAGGCTCTTACCCTCCCCTCATCCCCTCCTCCAGAGGCTCTTACCCTCCCCTCATCCCCTCCTCCAGAGGCTGTTACCCTCCCCTCATCCCCTCCTCCAGAGGCTGTTACCCTCCCCTCATCCCCTCCTCCAGAGGCTGTTACCCTCCCTTCATCCCCTCCTCCAGAGGCAGTTACCCTCCCCTCATCCCCTCCTCCAGAGGCTCTTACCCTCCCCTCATCTCCTCCTCCAGAGGCTCTTACCCTCCCCTCATCTCCTCCTCCAGAGGCTCTTACCCTCCCCTCCTCCAGAGGCTCTTACCCTCCCCTCATCCCTTCCTCCAGAGGCTCTTACCCTCCCCTCATCCCATTCTCCAGAGGCTGTTACCCTCCTTTATCCCCTCCTCCAGAGGCTGTTACCCTCCCCTCATCCCCTCCTCCAGAGGCTCTTACCCTCCCCTCCTCCAGAGGCTCTTACCCTCCCCTCATCCCTTCCTCCACAGGCTCTTACCCTCCCCTCATCTCCTCCTCCAGAGACGGTTACCCTCCCCTCATCCCCTCCTCCAGAGGCTCTTACCCTCCCCTCCTCCAGAGGCTCTTACCCTCCCCTCATCTCCTCCTCCAGAGACGGTTACCCTCCCCTCATCCCCTCCTCCAGAGGCTCTTACCCTCCCCTCATCCCTTCCTCCAAAGGCTCTTACCCTCCCCTCATCTCTTCCTCCAGAGACGTTTACCCTCCCCTCATCTCTTCCTCCAGAGACGGTTACCCTCCCCTCATCCTCTCCTCCAGAGGCTGTTACCCTCCCCTCATCCCCTCCTCCAGAAGCTGTTACCCTCCCCTCATCCCCTCCTCCAGAGGCTGTTACCCTCCCCTCATCCCCTCCTCCAGAGGCTGTTACCCTCCCCTCATCCCCTCCTCCAGAAGCTGTTACCCTCCCCTCATCCCCTCCTCCAGAGGCTGTTACCCTCCCCTCCTCCAGAGGCTTTTACCCTCCCCTCCTCCAGAGGCTGTTACCCTCCCCTCATCCCCTCCTCCAGAGGCTCTTACCCTCCCCTCATCCCCTCCTCCAGAGGCTCTTACCCTCCCCTCATCCCCTCCTCCAGAGGCTCTTACCCTCCCCTCATCCCCCTCCTCCAGAGGCTGTTACCCTCCCCTCATCCCCTCCTCCAGAGGCTGTTACCCATCCCCCTCCTCCAGAGGCTGTTACCCTCCCCTCATCCCCTCCTCCAGAGGCTGTTACCCTCCCCTCATCCCCTCCTCCAGAGGCTCTTACCCTCCTCTCATCCCCTCCTCCAGAGGCTCTTACCCTCCCCTCATCCCCCTCCTCCAGAGGCTGTTACCCTCCCCTCATCCCCTCCTCCAGAGGCTGTTACCCTCCCCTCATCCCCTCCCCCAGAGGCTCTTACCCTCCCCTCATCCCCATCCTCCAGAGGCTGTTACCCTCCCCTCATCCCCTCCTCCAGAGGCTGTTACCCTCCCCTCATCCCCTCCTCCAGAGGCTGTTACCCTCCCCTCATCCCCATCCTCCAGAGGCTCTTACCCTCCCCTCATCCCCTCCTCCAGAGGCTGTTACCCACCCCCCTCCTCTAGAGGCTCTTACTTACCCTCCCCTCATCCCCCTCCTCCAGAGGCTCTTACCCTCCCCTCATCCCCTCCTCCAGAGGCTCTTACCCTGCCCTCATCCCCCTCCTCCAGAGGCTCTTACCCTCCCCTCATCCCCCTCCTCCAGAGGCTCTTACCCTCCCCTCACCCCCTTCCTCTAGAGGCTCTTACTTACCCTCCCCTCATCCCCCTCCTCCAGAGGCTCTTACCCTCCCCTCATCCCCTCCTCCAGAGGCTCTTACCCTGCCCTCATCCCCCTCCTCCAGAGGCTCTTACCTTCCCCTCATCCCCCTTCTCCAGAGGCTCTTACCCTCCCCTCATCCCCTTCTCCAGAGGCTCTTACCCTCCCCTCATCTCCTCCTTTAGAGGCTGTTACCCTCCCCTCATCCCCTCCTCCAGAGGCTCTTACCCTCCCCTCATCCCTTCCTCCAGAGGCTCTTACCCTCCCCTCATCCTCTCCTCCAGAGGCTCTTACCCTCCCCTCATCCCCTCCTCCAGAGGCTCTTACCCTCCCCTCATCCCCTCCTCCAGAGGCTCTTACCCTCCCCTCATCCCTTCCTCCAGAGGCTCTTACCCTCCCCTCATCTCCTCCTCCAGAGACGGTTACCCTCCCCTCATCCCCTCCTCCAGAGGCTCTTACCCTCCCCTCATCCCTTCCTCCAGAGGCTCTTACCCTCCCCTCATCCCCTCCTCCAGAAGCTGTTACCCTCCCCTCATCCCCTCCTCCAGAGGCTGTTACCCTCCCCTCCTCCAGAGGCTGTTACCCTCCCCTCATCCCCTCCTCCAGAGGCTCTTACCCTCCCCTCATCCCCTCCTCCAGAGGCTCTTACCCTCCCCTCATCCCTTCCTCCAGAGGCTCTTACCCTCCCCTCATCCCCCTCCTCCAGAGGCTGTTACCCTCCCCTCATCCCCTCCTCCAGAGGCTGTTACCCATCCCCCTCCTCCAGAGGCTGTTACCCTCCCCTCATCTCCTCCTTTAGAGGCTGTTACCCTCCCCTCATCCCCTCCTCCAGAGGCTCTTACCCTCCTCTCATCCCCTCCTCCAGAGGCTCTTACCCTCCCCTCATCCCCCTCCTCCAGAGGCTGTTACCCTCCCCTCATCCCCTCCTCCAGAGGCTGTTACCCTCCCCTCATCCCCTCCTCCAGAGGCTCTTACCCTCCCCTCATCCCCATCCTCCAGAGGCTGTTACCCTCCCCTCATCCCCCTCCAGAGGCTGTTACCCTCCCCTCATCCCCTCCTCCAGAGGCTGTTACCCTCCCCTCATCCCCCTCCTCCAGAGGCTCTTACCCTCCCCTCATCCCCTCCTCCAGAGGCTGTTACCCACCCCCCTCCTCTAGAGGCTCTTACTTACCCTCCCCTCATCCCCCTCCTCCAGAGGCTCTTACCCTCCCCTCATCCCCTCCTCCAGAGGCTCTTACCCTGCCCTCATCCCCCTCCTCCAGAGGCTCTTACCCTCCCCTCATCCCCTTCCTCCAGAGGCTCTTACCCTCCCCTCATCCCCTCCTCCAGAGGCTCTTACTCTCCCCTCCTCCAGAGGCTCTTACCCTCCCCTCATCCCCTCCTCCAGAGGCTGTTACCCTCTCCCTATCCCCCTCCTCCAGAGGCTGTTACCCTCTCCCTATCCCCCTCCTCCAGAGGCTCTTACCCTCCCCATCCCCTTCCTCCAGAGGCTCTTACCCTCCCCCTCCTCCAGAGGCTCTTACCCTCCCCCATCCCCCTCCCCCATCCCCCTCCCCCTCCTCCAGAGGCTGTTACCCTCCCCTCATCCCCTCCTCCAGAGGCTGTTACCCTCCCCTCATCCCCTCCTCCAGAGGCTGTTACCCTCTCCGCTCATCCCCTCCTCCAGAGGCTGTTACCCTCCCCTCATCCACTCCTCCAGAGGCTGTTACCCTCCCCCCATCCCCCTCCCCCAGAGGCTGTTACCCTCCCCTCATCCCCTCCTCCAGAGGCTGTTACCCTCCCCTCATCCCCTCCTCCAGAGGCTCTTACCCTCCTCTCATCCCCTCCTCCAGAGGCTCTTACCCTCCTCTCATCCCCTCCTCCAGAGGCTCTTACCCTCCCCTCATCCCCCTCCTCCAGAGGCTGTTACCCTCCCCTCATCCCCTCCTCCAGAGGCTGTTACCCTCCCCTCATCCCCTCCTCCAGAGGCTCTTACCCTCCCCTCATCCCCATCCTCCAGAGGCTGTTACCCTCCCCTCATCCCCCTCCAGAGGCTGTTACCCTCCCCTCATCCCCTCCTCCAGAGGCTGTTACCCTCCCCTCATCCCCCTCCTCCAGAGGCTCTTACCCTCCCCTCATCCCCTCCTCTAGAGGCTCTTACTTACCCTCCCCTCATCCCCCTCCTCCAGAGGCTCTTACCCTCCCCTCATCCCCTCCTCCAGAGGCTCTTACCCTGCCCTCATCCCCCTCCTCCAGAGGCTCTTACCCTCCCCTCATCCCCCTCCTCCAGAGGCTCTTACCCTCCCCTCACCCCCTTCCTCTAGAGGCTCTTACTTACCCTCCCCTCATCCCCCTCCTCCAGAGGCTCTTACCCTCCCCTCATCCCCTCCTCCAGAGGCTCTTACCCTGCCCTCATCCCCCTCCTCCAGAGGCTCTTACCTTCCCCTCATCCCCCTTCTCCAGAGGCTCTTACCCTCCCCTCATCCCCTTCTCCAGAGGCTCTTACCCTCCCCTCATCTCCTCCTTTAGAGGCTGTTACCCTCCCCTCATCCCCTCCTCCAGAGGCTCTTACCCTCCCCTCATCCCTTCCTCCAGAGGCTCTTACCCTCCCCTCATCCTCTCCTCCAGAGGCTCTTACCCTCCCCTCATCCCCTCCTCCAGAGGCTCTTACCCTCCCCTCATCCCCTCCTCCAGAGGCTCTTACCCTCCCCTCATCCCTTCCTCCAGAGGCTCTTACCCTCCCCTCATCTCCTCCTCCAGAGACGGTTACCCTCCCCTCATCCCCTCCTCCAGAGGCTCTTACCCTCCCCTCATCCCTTCCTCCAGAGGCTCTTACCCTCCCCTCATCTCCTCCTCCAGAGACGGTTACCATCCCCTCCTCCAGAGGCTCTTACCCTCCCCTTATCCCTTCCTCCACAGGCTCTTACCCTCCCCTCATCTCCTCCTCCAGAGACGGTTACCCTCCCCTCATCCCCTCCTTCAGAGGCTCTTACCCTCCCCTCCTCCAGAGGCTCTTACCCTCCCCTCATCTCCTCCTCCAGAGACGGTTATCCTCCCCTCATCCCCTCCTCCAGAGGCTCTTACCCTCCCCTCATCCCTTCCTCCAAAGGCTCTTACCCTCCCCTCATCTCTTCCTCCAGAGACGTTTACCCTCCCCTCATCTCTTCCTCCAGAGACGGTTACCCTCCCCTCATCCCCTCCTCCAGAGGCTGTTACCCTCCCCTCATCCCCTCCTCCAGAAGCTGTTACCCTCCCCTCATCCCCTCCTCCAGAGGCTGTTACCCTCCCCTCCTCCAGAGGCTGTTACCCTCCCCTCATCCCCTCCTCCAGAGGCTCTTACCCTCCCCTCATCCCCTCCTCCAGAGGCTCTTACCCTCCCCTCATCCCTTCCTCCAGAGGCTCTTACCCTCCCCTCATCCCCCTCCTCCAGAGGCTGTTACCCTCCCCTCATCCCCTCCTCCAGAGGCTGTTACCCATCCCCCTCCTCCAGAGGCTGTTACCCTCCCCTCATCTCCTCCTTTAGAGGCTGTTACCCTCCCCTCATCCCCTCCTCCAGAGGCTCTTACCCTCCTCTCATCCCCTCCTCCAGAGGCTCTTACCCTCCCCTCATCCCCCTCCTCCAGAGGCTGTTACCCTCCCCTCATCCCCCTCCTCCAGAGGCTGTTACCCTCCCCTCATCCCCTCCTCCAGAGGCTGTTACCCTCCCCTCATCCCCTCCTCCAGAGGCTCTTACCCTCCCCTCATCCCCATCCTCCAGAGGCTGTTACCCTCCCCTCATCCCCCTCCAGAGGCTGTTACCCTCCCCTCATCCCCTCCTCCAGAGGCTGTTACCCTCCCCTCATCCCCCTCCTCCAGAGGCTCTTACCCTCCCCTCATCCCCTCCTCCAGAGGCTGTTACCCACCCCCCTCCTCTAGAGGCTCTTACTTACCCTCCCCTCATCCCCCTCCTCCAGAGGCTCTTACCCTCCCCTCATCCCCTCCTCCAGAGGCTCTTACCCTGCCCTCATCCCCCTCCTCCAGAGGCTCTTACCCTCCCCTCATCCCCTTCCTCCAGAGGCTCTTACCCTCCCCTCATCCCCTCCTCCAGAGGCTCTTACCCTCCCCTCCTCCAGAGGCTCTTACCCTCCCCTCATCCCCTCCTCCAGAGGCTGTTACCCTCTCCCTATCCCCCTCCTCCAGAGGCTGTTACCCTCTCCCTATCCCCCTCCTCCAGAGGCTCTTACCCTCCCCATCCCCTTCCTCCAGAGGCTCTTACCCTCCCCCTCCTCCAGAGGCTCTTACCCTCCCCCCATCCCCCTCCCCCTCCTCCAGAGGCTGTTACCCTCCCCTCATCCCCTCCTCCAGAGGCTGTTACCCTCTCCGCTCATCCCCTCCTCCAGAGGCTGTTACCCTCCCCTCATCCACTCCTCCAGAGGCTGTTACCCTCCCCCCATCCCCCTCCCCCAGAGGCTGTTACCCTCCCCTCATCCCCTCCTCCAGAGGCTCTTACCCTCCTCTCATCCCCTCCTCCAGAGGCTGTTACCCTCCCCTCATCCCCTCCTCCAGAGGCTGTTACCCTCCCCTCATCCCCTCCTCCAGAGGCTGTTACCCTCCCCTCATCCCCTCCTCCAGAGGCTGTTACCCTCCCCTCATCCCCTCCTCCAGAGGCTGTTACCCTCCCCTCATCCCCTCCTCCAGAGGCTGTTACCCTCCCCTCATCTCCTCCTTTAGAGGCTGTTACCCTCCCCTCATCCCCTCCTCCAGAGGCTCTTACCCTCCTCTCATCCCCTCCTCCGGAGGCTCTTACCCTCCCCTCATCCCCCTCCTCCAGAGGCTGTTACCCTCCCCTCATCCCCTCCTCCAGAGGCTGTTACCCTCCCCTCATCCCCCTCCTCCAGAGGCTGTTACCCTCCCCTCATCCCCTCCTCCAGAGGCTGTTACCCTCCCCTCATCCCCTCCTCCAGAGGCTGTTACCCTCCCCTCATCCCCTCCTCCAGAGGCTCTTACCCTCCCCTCATCCCCCTCCAGAGGCTGTTACCCTCCCCTCATCCCCTCCTCCAGAGGCTGTTACCCTCCCCTCATCCCCTCCTCCAGAGGCTCTTACCCTCCCCTCATCCCCCTCCAGAGGCTGTTACCCTCCCCTCATCCCCTCCTCCAGAGGCTGTTACCCTCCCCTCATCCCCATCCTCCAGAGGCTGTTACCCTCCCCTCATCCTTATCCTCCAGAGGCTGTTACCCTCCCCTCATCCTTATCCTCCAGAGGCTGTTACCCTCCCCTCATCCCCTCCTCCAGAGGCTGTTACCCACCCCCCTCCTCTAGAGGCTCTTACCCTCCCCCCATCCCCCTCCTCCAGAGGCTCTTACCATCCCCTCCTCCAGAGGCTGTTACCCTCCCCTCATCCCCTCCTCCAGAGGCTGTTACCCTCCCCTCATCCCCTCCTCCAGAGGCTGTTACCCTCCCCCCTCCTCTAGAGGCTCTTACTTACCCTCCCCTCATCCCCCTCCTCCAGAGGCTCTTACCTTCCCCCCATCCCCTCCTCCAGAGGCTCTTACTCGTCCCTCATCCCCTCCTCCAGAGGCTCTTACCCTCCCCTCATCCCCCTCCTCCAGAGGCTCTTACCCTCCCCTCATCCCCTCCTCCAGAGGCTCTTACCCTCCCCTCATCCCCTCCTCCAGAGGCTCTTACCCTCCCCTCATCCCCCTCCTCCAGAGGCTCTTACCCTCCCCCTCCTCCAGAGGCTCTTACCCTCCCCCTCCTCCAGAGGCTCTTACCCTTCCCTCATCCCCTCCTCCAGAGGCTGTTACCCTCCCCCCATCCCCCTCATCCAGAGGCTGTTACCCTCCCCTCATCCCCCTCCTCCAGAGGCTGTTACCCTCTCCCTATCCCCCTCCTCCAGAGGCTCTTACCCTCCCCCTCCTCCAGAGGCTCTTACCCTCCCCCTCCTCCAGAGGCTCTTACCCTCCCCCTCCTCCAGAGGCTCTTACCCTCCCCTCATCCCCTCCTCCAAAGGCTCTTATCCTCCCCCCATCCCCCTCCTCCAGAAGCTCTTACCCTCCCCCATCCCCTCCTCCAGAGGCTCTTACCCTCCCGTATAAATCGGCTCCAGCTCATCTGCCACTTGTTGAAAGTCCAGTGCCCGGAATGGGCCCGAATCCTGACCCTGATACAGCAGGAGCCATGATCCAGCTCTGATAAAATTCCAAATTCGTCTTTATTTCTTGTTCATAGCAATACATGTACAGGGGAACGACACTCTGACCGGACGTTGACGCGTTTCGGACACAGCAGCGTCTGTAGTCGTGACCTGGTTATAATCTTCACCAGCGTCTCTTATCCCCCATCCCTTTACTAGTTGGGGTCTCTGGTTCTGCTGTCGCCTCTTCTTTCACATGACAGATATAATGCATTCTAGGTTGGAGATGAAGATCATTAAGAGCTCTGGTGGGATGCCGCGGCTCTCCTACACCGGCAGAGATGACCGCCACTTTGTGCCATCCGGACTGTACATTGTGAAGACCGTGAACGGTGAGCGCAGTGTGTGCTGATGAAGTCCTCCCCCATAATACTCGCTGTGTACTCCCCCATAATACCTGCTGTCCTCCCCTTCCCCCCATAATACCCTCTGTCCTCCTGTGCCCCCCCCCCATAATACCCGCTGTCCTCCACCCATAATACCTGCTGTCCTCCTGCAGATCCCTGGACCATGGCCTTCAGTAAAAGCCACAACCGCAAATACTTCTACAACGTGAAGACCCACATGTCCAAGTACGAGCTCCCAGTCGAGTCCATCGCACCATTTCAGTAAGTGTGCGCTCCCTCCCATCAGGAGCCCTGCGTGTATCCCAGTCCTCTGCATATGAATTGTAATAATTAGGTTTCAGTTCTGACTAGTTTAGGATCTTTGTGTGCTGTCCGTGATTGGGAAAATTCTGAAATACATCCAGAGGCTGGAAACACTTCCTGACTTAGTACTGTACACCTCACAGCTGAGGGTTTGTTACAGTGTGCCGAGGGGGGGGGTACCGTGATAAGTACTCCCCAGACCTATCCCCCATAATGATCCATAAATACAAAGCTGGAAATCCCCAGGGCTGATAACGCCACAATCATTACAAGTGCAGAAAGGAGTACAATACAATACAAAGCCCAGGCAGCCCGGAGAGGGGGGCGGCAGGAGCTCCTCTGGCTTCATCAGGGGCGTCAGATCAACTAGAACGTTCCCATTCATTAGCAGCAAACAGAGATCTTGAAATCGGGGAGGACTGAAACCAAGTACGTTAGAATGTAACATTTGTGGAACCAAGTCCATTGTTCTCTCGAGGATATTCCAGCTCGATAAAGTTGGCCCCTATCCACATGATGGGGGATAATGATTAGACCGGTGGGGGTCGGACTGCTCCACCTGCCTCGTTTTGGGGCCTCCACAGGGTTCACGTCCCGGCAGTTGGACTCCCACCTAATGGTTATCCCTTACGGGCGATATTAGGGGTGGCCGCTGTATCCCGCCTGTCCTGACCACCTTTGCATGTATCCTCTCTCTTGCAGCGTCTGTTTCTCCGAGCGCCTCTTCTGGGAGTGGGGTGAGGGGGTGCAGATCCACGAGTCTCAGAAACAGGACCCCAACACGGACAAGCTCTCCAAAGACACCGTCCTGCAGTTCATCCGGATGCACCAGCCCTTGTCCTCGGGGGGCAGAGAGGAAAGGTAGTGACCGGACAAGCGGAAGTGCAGGACGCAAGCCACCTCTTCATCAGCGGCTACCCTCGCCGGGGCGGCTGTCACAGACTTAAAGCCTCAATAGAGGGGGAAGGACACATGGAGGCGGAAGGGAGACCCCCTCTAGTTCATTAAAGAGACATTTATTGCACTGCAGGCGGAGACATGGTGGAATATATTTTCTTTTAGCTCCCGGTCGCTTTTCCGCTTCTATATGACATGTGGTTGCCCGTCCGACACGAGAGACGAGTGCAGAAGGTCCAGGGTCGTCTCCCGGGGCAAAAATGGATTGAAATATGAAAAACGATCTGGACGCTAAGTTGGGGGGGAGGGAGTCTGCTGCAGCCTCGCGCCCCCCTCTCCCCACAATCCATGACTCGCTTCGAAGCTTCATCGTCCTGTCAGTGTGTTTTACTGCATGGTTTGCCTTGTACCCCATCATAGGGAGGAGACCCCACTCCTACAGCAATAAAGCACTAGAGTTTGGATATAACACTGGATTACTGCGCCTCGTTCTGCAGAGGGGATCCATCATTAAAACCTCCCCCTAATAGTGTCTCCCCCTCTAACCCACAGAGGTACAGACTCCACCTGACCTCTGCGGAGTCCTGTGGTATCAGATCCTGTGAGTTGTTCAGTGCACTAGAGGGCACTGCCAGTAGGGGGCACCACTGCCCTGACGTGGGGTACTTGTCTGTTTGAGGCTTAGGTAGGTGGACCTGGTGCTGTCTCCTCCCCAGGTAAGTGACGCACACTCACACGGCCGTCCACATGATGTAATGTGATTCATCAGAGCAGGCCGCCTTCTTCCCATAGTGCACCTGGTGCCATCCGTACCCCAGGTAAGTGACGCACACACCGGACCATCCACATGATGTAACCTGATTCATCAGACCAGGCCGCCTTCTTCCCATAATGCACCTGGTGCCATCTCTTCTCCAGGTAAGGGCTCTTTCACACTTGCGTTCTTGTCTTCCGGCATAGAGTTCCGTCGTCGGGGCTCTATGCCGGAAGAATCCTGATCAGTTTTATCCTAATGCATTCTGAATGGAGAGAAATCCGTTCAGGATGCATCAGGACGTCTTCAGTTCCGGAACGGAACGTTTTTTTGGCCGGAGAAAATACCGCAGTATGCTGCGCTTTTTGCTCCGGTCAAAAATACTGAACACTTGCCGCAAGGCCGGATCCGGAATTAATGCCCATTGAAAGGCATTGATCCGGATCCGGCCTTAAGCTAAACGTCGTTTCGGCGCATTACCGGATCCGACATTTAGTTTTTTCTGAATGGTTACCATGGCTGCCGGGACGCTAAAGTCCTGGCAGCCATGGTAAAGTGTAGTGGGGAGCGGGGGAGCGGTATACTTACCGTCCGTGCGGCTCCCCGGGCGCTCCAGAGTGACGTCAGGGCGCCCCACGCGCATGGATGACGTGATCACATGGATCACGTCATCCATGCGCATGGGGCGCTCTGACGTCATTCTGGAGCGCCCCGGGAGCCGCACGGACTGTAAGTATACCGCTCCCCACTACTACTATGGCAGCCAGGACTTTAATAGCGTCCTGGCTGCCATAGTAACACTGAACGCATTTTGAAGACGGATCCGTCTTCAAATGCTTTCAGTTCACTTGCGTTTTTCCGGATCCGGCGGGTAATTCCGGCAAGTGGAGTACACGCCGGATCCGGACAACGCAAGTGTGAAAGAGCCCTAAGTGACGCACACACCCGGCCGTCCACAAGATGTAACCTGATTCCTCAGACCAGGCCGCCTTCTTCCCATAGTGCACCTGGTGCCATCTCTTCTCCAGGTAAGTGACGCACACACCCGGCCGTCCACATGATGTAACCTGATTCCTCAGACCAGGCCGCCGTCTTCCCATAGTGCACCTGGTGCCATCTCTTCTCCAGGTAAGTGACGCCCAGACACCCGGCCGTCCACATGATGTAACCCGATTCCTCAGACTAGGCCGCCTTCTTCCCATAGTGCACCTGGTGCCATCTCTTCTCCAGGTAAGTGACGCACACACCGGCCGTCCACATGATGTAACCTGATTCATCAGACCAGGCTGCCTTCTTCCCATAGTGCACCTGGTGCCATCTCTTCTCCAGGTAAGTGACGCACACACCCGGCCGTCCACATGATGTAACCTGATAACTCAGACCAGGCCGCCGTCTTCCCATAGTGCACCTGGTGCCATCTCTTCTCCAGGTAAGTGACGCCCAGACACCCGGCCGCCCACATGATGTAACCTGATTCCTCAGACAATTCCGCCGTCTTCCCACAGTGCACCTGGTGCCATCTCTTCTCCAGGTAAGTGACGTCCACACACCCGGCCGTCCACATGATGTAACCTGATTCCTCAGACCAGGCCACCTGGTGCCATCTCTTTCCCAGGTAAGTGACGCACACACACCCGGCTGTCTACATGATGTAACCTGATTCCTCAGACCAGGCCGCCGTCTTCCCACAGTGCACCTGGTGCCATCTCTTCTCCAGGTTAATGATGTACACACACCCGGCCGCCCACATGATGTAACTTGATTCCTCAGACCGGACTCTGCTCTGCAAACCCCATGCATTAGGACCAGCAACCTCCCGCTGTTCTGCAATTACAATTCCCAGAATCCTCCTTTCAATTCTATGGGAGTTACAAGAAGAGCTGATTGTGTATGCTGGGAGTTGTAGTTTCACAGCTCATGATTCCTGCTATACACTGCAAGGTGTGATGTGTATCCTGACCCCTTTCTATCCTCAGCAGAAGCCACGACCCTGCCCCTGGAGTCGGTCTTCCTTGGAGCACATATGGTAGGTACTAACCTGTAGACACCAGCCCTTCTGGAGATGACCCCGCTGTGTACACATCACCATTTGCCCTCAGAGCGTCCAGAAGGCGCCATGTTGACGTCATGTTGTTCCTGTGACTCGTCTGGATGGAGACCTGGTTATGGTGCGGCCACTGGTGGACTCTGGTCTCAGGCACGTGGTCTGCAGCATCTACAGGACAATCCTGCAGAAAACATGGAGGTTCCTTCCCTCCCCCGCTGACCGGGGCTCGGCTACTGCTGCACAGCGAGGGGAAGGTGTGACCTCGGAGACGTGGAGAACTCCCCAGATATACAAGACCAAAGCATCATCTCGGTTCCAGGAGCGTAGGAAATTACCTGCTGCTCATCCTGAGCCTCCTGTTTCTCTAATAGAATGCCAGGGCTACAGTGAAGACCGACACATGAGCAGTAGTGCATGCACCAGTCGGTGTCTCTGGCAGTCACACAGGCTGTTCCCCCTCGTTGGGGGGAGGGAAGGAAGGCTTCGGATGTAAGAACGTCTGTGAAAACTATTTTATTTTTTATAGAAATGTATGAAAACAAATAATCTGCATTGTCCTCACAGTGATGGATCCAGCAGGCAGGCGGAGGGCATCCACCATCCCTGCCGCAGGTCACCCGGTCCAGAAATAATACACCAGCGCTGCGAGGAAGAAGAGGCCGAAGGACACCGCCGCGTTCTTACGGTTCTCGTGACGTAGAGATTTCAGCTCCTTCTCTGAAGAGACAAAGCAGATCGTGGGTTAATTTGACACCGTATTTACAGTGCGATACTATTGGCTGACCAAGGTCAAGTCCTGAATAATATACATTGTGTCATGCTCCGCCCCTCCGTACCACTCTAAGGGGTTGTGTCTAGTCAAATTATCTTCCAGAAAAGCTGGAGCACCTTAAAATAATATAAAAAAATTGACTATACTCAGCAACAGCAAAGAATGGTGAGTACTGACAGAAAAGAACCCTGACACTGTATCCCGTGTCATGCTCCGCCCTCATCCTGCACCGTTAATACTGTATCCCGTGTCATGCTCCGCCCTCATCCTGCACCGTTAATACTGTATCCCGTGTCATGCTCCGCCCTCATCCTGCACCGTTAATACTGTATCCTGTGTCATGCTCCGCCCTCATCCTGCACCGTTAATACTGTATCCTGTGTCATGCTCCGCCCTCATCCTGCACCGTTAATACTGTATCCTGTGTCATGCTCCGCCCTCATCCTGCACCGTTAATACTGTATCCTGTGTCATGCTCCGCCCTCATCCTGCACCGTTAATACTGTATCCTGTGTCATGCTCCGCCCTCATCCTGCACCGTTAATACTGTATCCTGTCATGCTCCGCCCTCATCCTGCACCGTTAATACTGTATCCTGTGTCATGCTCCGCCCTCATCCTGCACCGCTAATACTGTATCCTGTGTCATGCTCCGCCCTCATCCTGCACCGTTAATACTGTATCCTGTGTCATGCTCCGCCCTCATCCTGCACCGTTAATACTGTATCCTGTGTCATGCTCCGCCCTCATCCTGCACCGTTAATACTGTATCCTGTGTCATGCTCCGCCCTCATCCTGCACCGTTAATACTGTATCCTGTCATGCTCCGCCCTCATCCTGCACCGTTAATACTGTATCCTGTCATGCTCCGCCCTCGTCCTGCACCGTTAATACTGTATCCTGTGTCATGCTCCGCCCTGCACCGTTAATACTGTATCCTGTGTCATGCTCCACCCTCATCCTGCACCGTTAATACTGTATCCTGTCATGCTCCGCCCTCATCCTGCACCGTTAATACTGTATCCTGTCATGCTCCGCCCTCGTCCTGCACCGTTAATACTGTATCCTGTGTCATGCTCCCCCCTCGTCCTGCACCGTTAATACTGTATCCCGTGTCATGCTCCGCCCTCATCCTGCACCGTTAATACTGTATCCTGTGTCATGCTCCGCCCTCATCCTGCACCGTTAATACTGTATCCTGTGTCATGCTCCCCCCTCGTCCTGCACCGTTAATACTGTATCCTGTGTCATGCTCCGCCCTCATCCTGCACCGTTAATACTGTATCCTGTCATGCTCCGCCCTCATCCTGCACCGTTAATACTGTATCCCGTGTCATGCTCCGCCCTCATCCTGCACCGTTAATACTGTATCCTGTGTCATGCTCCGCCCTCATCCTGCACCGTTAATACTGTATCCCGTGTCATGCTCCGCCCTCATCCTGCACCGTTAATACTGTATCCTGTCATGCTCCGCCCTCATCCTGCACCGTTAATACTGTATCCCGTGTCATGCTCCACCCTCATCCTGCACCGTTAATACTGTATCCCGTGTCATGCTCCGCCCTGCACCGTTAATACTGTATCCTGTGTCATGCTCCGCCCTCATCCTGCACCGTTAATACTGTATCCCGTGTCATGCTCCGCCCTCATCCTGCACCGTTAATACTGTATCCCGTGTCATGCTCCTCCCTCATCCTGCACCGTTAATACTGTATCCCGTGTCATGCTCCGCCCTCGTCCTGCACCGTTAATACTGTATCCCGTGTCATGCTCCGCCCTCATCCTGCACCGTTAATACTGTATCCCGTGTCATGCTCCGCCCTCATCCTGCACCGTTAATACTGTATCCTGTCATGCTCCGCCCTCATCCTGCACCGTTAATACTGTATCCCGTGTCATGCTCCGCCCTGCACCGTTAATACTGTATCCTGTGTCATGCTCCGCCCCTGTGCAGTCAGGTCTATAGAAGCCCCTCCCAATACTCACCATAATTAGACATTTTGTTGGTGAGAGAATTCTTCTCTTTCTCTAACAATTTCCTGTTGAAATAAGAAAACAGATGTCAAAACACCAATACTTCCTGTCCATGGCCGCACCTCCCTTCCCCCATCATCCTTCCCCATGGCCCCAGCTCACGTCTCTCCCCCCCATGGCACCCCTTCCTCCATCGCCCTCCCCATGGCCCCCACTCACCTCTCTCACCACCTCCATCACCCCAGCTCACCTCCCGATGGCACGCCCTCCCCTCCTCCATCGCCCTCCCCATAGCACTCCCTCCCCTCCTCCATCACCCTCTTGAGGACCCCCGCTCACCTCTCTCCCCCTCATGGAACTCCTTCCCCATGGCCCCCGCTCACCTCTCTCCCCCTGATCGCCCTCCCCATGGCCCCCGCTCACCTCTCCCCCTGATTGCACTACCTCCCCCCCCTCCAACGCCTTCCCTATGGCCCCTTCTCACCTTTCTCTCTCCCCCTCATGGCACTCCCTCCCCTCTCTCCCCCTTATCGCACTCCCCATGGCCCCCCGCTCACCTCTCTCCCCCTCATGGCACTCCCTCCCCATAGCCTCCGCTCACCTCTCTCCCCCTCATGGCACTCCCCATGGCCCCCGCTCACCTCTCCCCCACATGGCACTCCCTCCCTATGGCCCCTTCTCACCTACCACTCCCCCTCATGATACTCCCTCCCCATGGCCCCCGCTCACCTCTCTCCCCCTCATTGCACTCCCTCCCCCCCCTCATTGCACTCCCTCCCCCCCACCTCATTGCACTCCCCCCCCCCCCTCATTGCACTCCCCCCCCCCCCCCCTCATTGCACTCCCCCCCCCCCCCCTCATTGCACTCCCTCCCCCTCATTGCACTCCCTCCCCCTCATTGCACTCCCTCCCCCTCATTGCACTCCCTCCCCCTCATTGCACTCCCCCCCCCCTCATTGCACTCCCTCCCCCCCCCCTCATTGCACTCCCCCCCCCCCCTCATTGCACTCCCCCCCCCCTCATTGCACTCCCCCCCCCCCCTCATTGCACTCCCCCCCCCCCCCCATTGCACTCCCTCCCCCCCACCTCATTGCACTCCCCCCCCCCTCATTGCACTCCCTCCCCCCCACCTCATTGCACTCCCTCCCCCCCACCTCATTGCACTCCCTCCCCCCCACCTCATTGCACTCCCTCCCCCCCACCTCATTGCACTCCCCCCCCCCTCATTGCACTCCCTCCCCCCCCCCCTCATTGCACTCCCTCCCCCCCACCTCATTGCACTCCCTCCCCCCCACCTCATTGCACTCCCTCCCCCCCACCTCATTGCACTCCCTCCCCCCCACCTCATTGCACTCCCTCCCCCCCACCTCATTGCACTCCCCCCCCCCCCCCTCATTGCACTCCCTCCCCCCCCCCTCATTGCACTCCCCCCCCCCCCCTCATTGCACTCCCTCCCCCCCCCCCCCTCATTGCACTCCCCCCCCCCCCCCTCATTGCACTCCCCCCCCCCCCCTCATTGCACTCCCCCCCCCCCCTCATTGCACTCCCTCCCCCCCTCATGGCACGCCCTCCCCATGGCCCTCCGCTCACCTCTGTCCCCCTCATGACACTCCCTCCCCATGGCCCCCGCTCACCTCTCTCCCCCTCATGACACTCCCTCCCCATGGCCCCCGCTCACCTCTCTCCCCCTGATTGCACTACCTTCCCCCCCAATCACCCTCCCTATGGCCCCCGCTCACCTCTCTACCCCAATCGCCCTCCCCATGGCCTCCGCTCACCTCTGTCCCCATGGCCCCCCACTCACCTCTCTCCCCCTCATGGCACTCCCTCCCCTCGGCCCTCCGCTCACCTCTCTCCCCCTCATGGCACTCCCTCCCCATGGCCCTCCGCTCACCTCTCTCCCCCTCATGGCACTCCCTCCTCATGGCCCCCCGCTCACCTCTCTCCCCCTCATGGCACTCCCTCCCCATGGCCCCCCGCTCACCTCCCCTCCTCTGACAGCTCATGTTTGCGCAGTTTGTAGTCCACGTCTTCCAGGCTGTTCCTGCAGGACTCCAGTCGCTCCTCGACGCCGTCGATCTGGAGAAAGAGTCGGTGCAATCAGAGACTAACGAGAGAAACCTCCCGCCAGACACTCAGGATCCGCCGACCCTACAGGACGTATTTCGTCTGATGTGATTGGCTGCTGTGGGTCTGCTCTGCTATCAGGCCACATTCACACCAAGTTTTATCTTTCAGTTTAACGGATCTGACGACTTGTATAAAAAAACAGATCCAAAAGCGATTATGCTGTGTATTCTCACCCTGTGCGGTCTCAAACCGGCCAAAAACAAAGTAGTAGGAGGGTCCGTTAGAGGGACTGCACACAATGGCACGCGCTTGGGGCGGTCCTTACACTGACCCCGTCCAGAAATTCCACCAATCACCGGACACCTGCCTTGTTCTCAAATAAAATTGTAAAACTGGAACTTTTTTTTTCCAAAATGGAAATGTAAACTTTACGCCAGTTTTTGGAACGGATCTTATTTCTCTAAAAAACAGATCTTAGCTCTCATTCTTCAGACGTTTAATAGCAACCAATCAGATCTCAGCTCTCATTCTAAAGCAGTTCCACAGCAGCAAATCAAATCCTGGCTTTCATTTGCCAGTGGTCCCAGCAACCAATCAGAACCCTGCTCTCATTCTTTAGCAGCCTTATAGCAACCAATCAGGTTACAGCTCGCATATTTTGAAGGCTGGATTCAAAATGAGACAAGTGATCTGATTCGCTCTGCTGAACAGAACACGTGGAAGGGTCTGTTACACAGAGCTGGGTGTTCATTGGTCCCCACTGTACGGATGTTGCTGCCAGCCGCCATATTGCGGCATTTAGTGAACCGGGTAGTCGGTTCTGAGAGGGCGCAGCACTGCCATACAGTGTATGGGGGTGAGCAGGGGAAATGGGGGAGGCCCCACAATGACCTGGGCGCCACCACGTGACACAGGCAGGGGGGTCTAATAACCATGACGACTGATCTACAGGGGGCGCCATGATCTGACCGGGGACCTGCGGCTCCTCACCTCCCGGGCCACGCTCAGCTTCTCCCGCTTCTTCCTCGCCATCCTCCGCTTCCTGGACACGTCTCCTTCCACACTCCAGCTGAAGCGCCCACCGCCATGTGTCTCCCAAGCGGGGCGGAGCCTGAAGCCTCGGCCGCCATGTTTGTGTGGGGCCAGACATGGCTCCATCTCAAACATGGCTTAGCGGTAGCCATGTTTGAGACGGGCAAGGAGACGTCATAGACTGAGAGGCGGCCATATTGGATGTGGTCTGCGGCAGCCATGTGCGATAGTGGAGGAAATCAGCGGTGTCACGTGACAGGCTGAAGTCACGTGGGTGTGAAGCGGGCGCGGGATTTTGCCTTCCAATATCACGTGTCCCTGTGACGTCACTAGGGAAGACTCAGCCCTGAGATCAGATACCAATGGCGCCATGTCTATTAAGGGCATCTGTAACACTGCAGAACTACAACTCCCATAATGCTTCTGGGTAACCTGTAAGTCTCCAGCCACTAAAGCTACAACTCCCAGCATGATGTGTTAGGACATATTGTGAGTAGTAGTAGTATAGTGCGGTGGACATGTTCAAGGGCCCCCGTCAGCAGATCTGTCCCTAGGACACCGGCTGACCGGTTACATGTCGGTCCCATGGTCATATGCATTGTTGGTAGCTGCCCCTAATTTGGCGGGACTGTCCTTGATTGTGCCGGGCCGAAAACGAGTGGGGCGAGCATAAACTTCGCCTTTAGGTGGTGGTTCCCGGGTGGGATCAGGGCCCTGTCTGCCTCAGTTTTACCAAGTGAAACGTTAGTAAATATGCATATGTGCCCACATTACTGAGAAAAATGATGCTTTAAAATATGCAAATGAGCCCCTGGGAGCAAAAGGGGCGTCGCTGTTACTCCTAGAGGCTCAGCTCTCTCTGCACTCTGATGACACCAGGCGTTAACATCAAAGTGGAGAGGGAGCAGAGCCTCTCGGTGTAATGGGAACGCCCCCGTTGCTCCTAGAGGCTCATTTGCATATATTAAACCTTAATTTTTCTCAGCAATGCGGGCACGTATCAACATGGGACCAACATACATGTCTTCAGCTGCCAGGAGCACATGTGACAGTAATGTCAGCATCCCTGGTGGTCTAAAGTGGTAAAGGGTTAATGTTCACATCCCTGGTGGTCTAAAGTGGTAAAGGGTTAATGTTCACATCCCTGGTGGTCTAAAGTGGTAAAGGGTTAATGTTCACATCCCTGGTGGTCTAAAGTGGTAAAGGGTTAATGTTCACATCCCTGGTGGTCTAAAGTGGTAAAGGGTTAATGTTCACATCCCTTGTGGTCTAAAGTGGTAAAGGGTTAATGTTCACATCCCTGGTGGTCTAAAGTGGTGAAGGGTTAATGTTCACATCCCTGGTGGTCTAAAGTGGTAAAGGGTTAATGTTCACATCCCTGGTGGTCTACCGCACTGGTTCTCAACCTTTTCACACCAAGTCCCCCCTAATGATCAGAAAGTCAAACCGAGCACCCAAAGGAAGCGACCGGCAGTAAGGGTTAACAGAATGAGGCTCTTCTCACTCAGCGACGATTCTCTGCTCTAAACCTCGGCCAGCACATTAGGACCCAAGATGGAGGACTATTACTTTATAAGTTACATTCTGCACTACCAAACATACAGGAGAATACAGCGCTATGGAGGAGAGGAGAATACAGCGCTATGGAGGAGAGGAGAATACAGCGCTATGGAGGAGAGGAGAATACAGAGCTATGGAGGAGAGGAGAATACAGAGCTATGGAGGACAGGAGAATACAGCACTATGGAGGAAAGGAGAATACAGCGCTATGGAGGAGAGGAGAATACAGCGCTATGGAGGAGAGGAGAATACAGCGCTATGGGGAAGAGGAGAATACAGCGCTATGGAGGACAGGAGAATACAGAGCTATGGAGGAGAGGAGAATACAGCGCTATGGAGGAGAGGAGAATACAGCGCTATGGAGGAGAGGAGAATACAGCGCTATGGAGGAGAGGAGAATACAGAGCTATGGAGGAGAGGAGAATACAGAGCTATGGGGGACAGGAGAATACAGAGCTATGGAGGAGAGGAGAATACAGCGCTATGGAGGAGAGGAGAATACAGCGCTATGGAGGAGAGGAGAATACAACGATATGGGGGACAGGAGAATACAGCGCTATGGAGGAGAGGAGAATACAGAGCTATGGAGGAGAGGAGAATACAGAGCTATGGAGGAGAGGAGAATACAGCGCTATGGAGGAGAGGAGAATACAGCGCTATGGAGGAGAGGAGAATACAGAGCTATGGAGGAGAGGAGAATACAGAGCTATGGAGGAGAGGAGAATACAGAGCTATGGGGGACAGGAGAATACAGCGCTATGGAGGAGAGGAGAATACAGCGCTATGGAGGAGAGGAGAATACAGCGCTATGGAGGAGAGGAGAATACAGCGCTATGGAGGACAGGAGAATACAGCGCTATGGAGGACAGGAGAATACAGCGCTATGGAGGAGAGGAGAATACAGCGCTATGGAGGAGAGGAGAATACAGCGCTATGGAGGAGAGGAGAATACAGAGCTATGGAGGAGAGGAGAATACAGAGCTATGGAGGAGAGGAGAATACAGCGCTATGGAGGAGAGGAGAATACAGCGCTATGGAGGACAGGAGAATACAGCGCTATGGGGGACAGGAGAATACAGCGCTATGGAGGAGAGGAGAATACAGCGCTATGGAGGAGAGGAGAATACAGCGCTATGGAGGAGAGGAGAATACAGAGCTATGGAGGAGAGGAGAATACAGAGCTATGGAGGAGAGGAGAATACAGCGCTATGGAGGAGAGGAGAATACAGCGCTATGGAGGACAGGAGAATACAGCGCTATGGGGGACAGGAGAATACAGCGCTATGGAGGAGAGGAGAATACAGCGCTATGGAGGACAGGAGAATACAGCGCTATGGGGGACAGGAGAATACAGCGCTATGGGGGACAGGAGAATACAGCGGTATGGAGGAGAGGAGAATACAGCGCTATGGAGGAGAGGAGAATAAAGAGCTATGGAGGAGAGAAGAATACAGCGCTATGGAGGACAGGAGAATACAGCGCTATGGAGGAGAGGAGAATACAGCGCTATAGGGGACAGGAGAATACAGCGTAATGGAGGAGAGGAGAATACAGCGCTATGGAGGAGAGGAGAATACAGCGCTATGGAGGACAGGAGAATACAGAGCTATGGGGGACAGGAGAATACAGCGCTATGGAGGAGAGGAGAATACAGAGCTATGGAGGAGAGGACAATACAGCGCTATGGAGGAGAGGAGAATACAGCGCTATGGGGGACAGGAGAATACAGCGCTATGGAGGACAGGAGAATACAGCGCTATGGAGGACAGGAGAATACAGAGATATGGAGGAGAGGAGAATACAGCGCTATGGAGGAGAGGAGAATACAGAGCTATGGAGGAGAGGAGAATACAGCGCTATGGAGGAGAGGAGAATACAGCGCTATGGAGGAGAGGAGAATACAGAGCTATGGAGGAGAGGAGAATACAGCGCTATGGAGGAGAGGAGAATACAGAGCTATGGAGGAGAGGAGAATACAGAGCTATGGAGGAGAGGAGAATACAGAGCTATGGGGGACAGGAGAATACAGCGCTATGGAGGAGAGGAGAATACAGCGCTATGGAGGAGAGGAGAATACAGAGCTATGGAGGAGAGGAGAATACAGAGCTATGGGGGACAGGAGAATACAGCGCTATGGAGGAGAGGAGAATACAGCGCTATGGAGGAGAGGAGAATACAGCGCTATGGAGGACAGGAGAATACAGCGCTATGGAGGAGAGGAGAATACAGCGCTATGGAGGAGAGGAGAATACAGCGCTATGGAGGAGAGGAGAATACAGAGCTATGGAGGAGAGGAGAATACAGAGCTATGGAGGAGAGGAGAATACAGCGCTATGGAGGAGAGGAGAATACAGCGCTATAGAGGAGAGGAGAATACAGCGCTATGGGGGACAGGAGAATACAGCGCTATGGAGGAGAGGAGAATACAGCGCTATAGAGGAGAGGAGAATACAGCGCTATGGGGGACAGGAGAATACAGCGCTGTGGCAAACCCAGCCACTGTATATTGTCATTCCTGTATGTACGATGTTATTGCATATGTGTATGCCACTTTAAAGAACCAAGCGTATATATGTTTTGTGTAATATGGTTCAGGTGGGCTGTAACGTTCCTATGCTGGCGGCATGAAAACCGCCAGCATTCATGCAATTGTATTGTATGTTATGTGAGGGGACCCAGATAGCTAATTGTATTGTATTTGTGTATTCTGAGCGGCATCCACCTAATGATATGCACTCAGACTTGAGCTGTCTGGGAATGTGTTAAATGTCTATGTGTATTGTAAAGGGTGGGACATTGTATGTTTGAGTCATCAACCCAGTGTGAGGTAATTCTATCACGGACAGAGGGGAGGATTTTGTGTGGGAGTGTCTGAGTGTATTGTATGTGGTTATTGGCTGTTTTTACAAAACCCTGGGGTGGTAACTTTGTTGGAAGATGTGTATAAAATGCTTGTGTGTTAAAATAAAGAGAGTTCCTGTTTTACACTCAACATAGAGCCTCGTCTCATGTGTGGGGGATTGCTATATGCTGTATACTCCCCTGGCTATAACTCCTAGCTCTTGTAAGAGCTTGCTCCTGGTTCCTGTCTCTGGATTTGGGAGAGGTTCACCCACTGGAGCCTTGTCATAGGTCCAGGGTGGGTAGGAGACGGCGAGACCTCCACCAAGCTTCGGCGGTTCGTGGGGTCTGCAGTGCTGACGGGGTCAAGTGGAGTGCTTGGAGTCCTCTGGAAGCACTTGGAGCAACTATCGACGGAGGTACCCGGTCGGGGTGCTAGGCGTTCCGTTACAGTTCTTGGGAGGGAAGGATTGTATGCTGTACCGGCCTATTTGGATCATTGCCTGCTTTTCCTGTCTACCAGCGGAGACCTTGTGGATCGTGCTACCCCTCCGCTACAATTGGTGGCAAGCAACGGGATTTCGACTACCCAGCAAAGCAACTTTCGGCAGAATTCTAGCGAATAGAAGAAAGGAAGCAGCAATTCGTGAGTTTACTCATTCGGTTGAAAACGGAACCCGGGAACACGTGGAAACTCACGAACGGCCGGTGAATGGGCACGAATTATGCACTTTTGAAACGAAGTACTTTGAAAGAGTTACTGGAGGCAAGGGGAACAGTAGCCAGCAACAAGACAAAGGTTATATTAATCGCAGAGCTAATGGCAGGAGACAGAGCCGCGGCTGCTGCAGCACCTCCAAGGGAGGAGGAGCCAACAGAATTTGAGAAGGAATACAGGAGCAGGATGGCTCTACTTCCACCAGCGCTATATGACCAGATGGCTGACCGAGTTTTTGGAGATGTGCAGGAATACATCATGCTTCGGAGGTCGCAGATGAACCAGCAGACTGGAGAAAGAGCTACGACGCCTGTTAACATCCTGCCAGGGAAAGCTAAAATTCCCTACCAAGCTTTTAAGAGCTATTCGGAAGCGGAGGGTGAGGTAGATGACTACCTGCAGGATTTTGAACGGTTATGCCAGTTGCACAATATAAGTGTGGAGGATCGGGTACCCCTACTGGCAGGGAGACTATCTGGTCGCGCCGCAGAGGCATATCGTGCCGTACCTGACGAGGACAGTACAAACTATGCCAAAGTAAAACAGGCCATTTTAGCTAGGTATGCGATTACCTCCGAGGCCTACCGACTAAAGTTCAGAAACATTAAAAAGCTCACAAGAGACACTCACACAGAATGGGCACACCGCCTACAACGAGCGGCAAAGGGGTGGTTGGAGGCCACCCAAGTTAACACCCTGGAAGACCTGTTCCAACTCATGGTAATGGAGCAGTTCTTTGACGGGATACCCGCGCACCTGCAGAATTGGGTGCGGGATCGGAAGCCACGCACCCTACAAGACGCAGCCAAGCTAGCAGATGAGTTCCAGGATACCAGGAGGGAACAGCGCACTCAATCGAAACCAATCTATGGATCTACCACACCAGTACCAACCGTAAACACAGCCGTTCCAGCACGCCCGGGGGTAAGCAATAACACCTACACCCCCAGGTATCAAGCTCGCCCCCCGATACGATGCCACACCTGTAACCAACAGGGACATATGCAGCGGGACTGTCCCCGCAACCGACCACGGCCCAGCTGGAACCCCCCGGTACCCAACAACCGGGCAGCGGTTCATTGTGCCCAAGCGGAACCCTACAGAGTACCCGAGGTCCTAGCTTCCACCGAGGAACCCCTGGGCACACTACATGAGGTGAACCCTATCCAAGCCGCCTCTGACAACCGCCAAGGGCACCGACAAGAGGTACAGGTGGAGGGGAGAAAGGTACAGGGGTTACGAGACTCTGGGGCTACTATAACGCTGGTCCGCAACCACCTAGTACCCAAAGGCAACCTCACGGGGGAGGGCGTGGCAGTGCGTGTAGCAGGGGGAGCGATCTACAAGATCCCCACGGCCAAAGTCCACCTGAATTGGGGAGCGGGGAATGGGAATGTGGAGGTGGGCCTGATGCAGGACTTACCCGCAGACGTTATTTTGGGCAACGACCTGGGGGAGCTGACTTCAGCTTTTGTTCCCCAGTCCATCAGCCATGAAGCTTATCCGGTTGAGACACGGCAACAGGCTCGCACCACAGCACCACCTAACCACTCTGAGTACTCCTCCGGACATCCCCAAGCCGATCCGTTAGGATCAAACTGGGTATGCCGGCTTGGTTCTGGGGGAGCATTGTGGCAAACCCAGCCACTGTATATTGTCATTCCTGTATGTACAATGTTATTGCATATGTGTATGCCACTTTAAAGAACCAAGCGTATATATGTTTTGTGTAATATGGTTCAGGTGGGCTGTAACGTTCCTATGCTGGCTGCATGAAAACCGCCAGCATTCATGCAATTGTATTGTATGTTATGTGAGGGGACCCAGATAGCTAATTGTATTGTATTTGTGTATTCTGAGCGGCATCCACCTAATGATATGCACTCAGACTTGAGCTGTCTGGGAATGTGTTAAATGTCTATGTGTATTGTAAAGGGTGGGACATTGTATGTTTGAGTCATCAACCCAGTGTGAGGTAATTCTATCATGGACAGAGGGGAGGATTTTGTGTGGGAGTGTCTGAGTGTATTGTACGTGGTTATTGGCTGTTTTTACAAAACCCTGGGGTGGTAACTTTGTTGGAAGATGTGTATAAAATGCTTGTGTGTTAAAATAAAGATGAGTTCCTGTTTTTACATTCAACATAGAGCCTCGTCTCATGTGTGGGGGATTGCTATACGCTGTATACTCCCCTGGCTATAACTCCTAGCTCTTGTAAGAGCTGTTCCTGGTTCCTGTCTCTGGATTTGGGAGAGGTTCACCCACTGGAGCCTTGTCATAGGTCCAGGGTGGGTAGGAGACGGCGAGACCTCCACCAAGCTTCGGCGGTTCGTGGGGTCTGCAGTGCTGACGGGGTCAAGTGGAGTGCTTGGAGTCCTCTGGAAGCACTAGGAGCAACTATCGACGGAGGTACCCGGTCGGGGTGCTAGGCGTTCCGTTACAGTTCTTGGGAGGGAAGGATTGTATGCTGTACCGGCCTATTTGGATCATTGCCTGCTTTTCCTGTCTACCAGCGGAGACCTTGTGGATCGTGCTACCCCTCCGCTACAAGCACTATGGAGGAGAGGAGGATACAGCGCTATGGAGGACAGGAGAATACAGCGCTATGGAGGACGGGAGAATACAGCGCTATGGAGGACAGGAGAATACAGAGCTATGGGGGACAGGAGAATACAGCGCTATGGTGGAGAGGAGAATACAGTGCTATGGAGGAGAGGAGAATACAGCGCTATGGAGGAGAGGAGAATACAGAGCTATGGAGGAGAGGAGAATACAGAGCTATGGAGGAGAGGAGAATACAGAGCTATGGAGGAGAGGAGAATACACAGCACTATGGAGGAGAGGAGAATACAGCGCTATGGAGGAGAGGAGAATACAGCGCTATGGAGGAGAGGATAATACAGCGCTATGGAGGAGAGGATAATACAGAGCTATGGAGGAGAGGAGAATACAGCGCTATGGAGGAGAGGAGAATACAGCGCTATGGAGGAGAGGAGAATACAGCGCTATGGAGGAGAGGAGAATACAGCGCTATGGAGGAGAGGAGAATACAGTGCTATGGAGGAGAGGAGAATACAGCACTATGGGGGAGAGGAGAATACAGCGCTATGGAGGACAGGAGAATACAGCGCTATGGAGGAGAGGAGAATACAGAGCTATGGAGGAGAGGAGAATACAGCACTATAGAGGACAGGGGAATACAGCGCTATGGAGGACAGGAGAATACAGCGCTATGGAGGACAGGAGAATACAGCGCTATGGGGGACAGGAGAATACAGCGCTATGGAGGACAGGAGAATACAGAGCTATGGAGGACAGGAGAATACAGCGCTATGGAGGAGAGGAGAATACAGCGCTATGGAGGAGAGGAGAATACAGCACTATAGAGGAGAGAAGAATACAGCGCTATGGAGGAGAGGAGAATACAGCGCTATGGAGGAGAGGAGAATACAGCGCTATGGGGGACAGGAGAATACAGCGCTATAGAGGAGAATACAGCGCTATGGAGGACAGGAGAATACAGCGCTATGGGGGAGAGGAGAATACAGCGCTATAGAGGACAGGAGAATACAGCGCTATGGGGGAGAGGAGAATACAGAGCTATGGGGGACGGGAGAATACAGCGCTATGGAGGAGAGGAGAATACAGCGCTATGGAGGAGAGGAGAATGCAGAGCTATGGGGGACAGGAGAATACAGCGCTATGGAGGACAGAAGAATACAGCACTATGGAGGAGAGGAGAATACAGCGCTATGGGGGACAGGAGAATACAGCGCTATAGAGGACAGGAGAATACAGCGCTATGGAGGACAGGAGAATACAGCGCTATGGGGGACAGGAGAATACAGAGCTATAGAGGAGAGGAGAATACAGCGCTATGGAGGACAGGAGAATACAGAGCTATGGGGGACAGGAGAATACAGCGCTATGGAGGAGAGGAGAATACAGCGCTATGGGGGACAGGAGAATACAGCGCTATAGAGAATACAGCGCTATAGAGGACAGGAGAATACAGAGCTATGGAGGAGAGGAGAATACAGCGCTATGGAAGAGAGGAGAATACAGCGCTATGGGTGACAGGAGAATACAGAGCTATGGAGGACAGGAGAATACAGCGCTATGGAGGAGAGGAGAATACAGAGCTATGAGGGACAGGAGAATACAGAGCAATGGAGGACAGGAGAATACAGCGCTATGGAGGAGAGGAGAATACAGCGCTATGGGGGACAGGAGAATACAGAGCTATGGAGGAGAGGAGAATACAGAGCTATGGAGGAGAGGAGAATACAGCGCTATAGAGGACAGGAGAATACAGCGCTATGGGGAAGAGGAGAATACAGCGCTATGGAGGAGAGGAGAATACAGCGCTATGGAGGAGAGGAGAATACAGCGCTATGGAGGAGAGGAGAATACAGAGCTATGGAGGAGAGGAGAATACAGCGCTATGGAGGAGAGGAGAATACAACGCTATGGGGGACAGGAGAATACAGCGCTATGGAGGAGAGGAGAATACAGCGCTATGGAGGACAGGAGAATACAGAGCTATGGAGGAGAGGAGAATACAGAGCTATGGAGGAGAGGAGAATACAGCGCTATGGAGGAGAGGAGAATACAGCGCTATGGAGGAGAGGAGAATACAGAGCTATGGAGGAGAGGAGAATACAGAGCTATGGAGGAGAGGAGAATACAGCGCTATGGAGGAGAGGAGAATACAGAGCTATGGAGGAGAGGAGAATACAGAGCTATGGAGGAGAGGAGAATACAGCGCTATGGAGGAGAGGAGAATACAGCGCTATGGAGGACAGGAGAATACAGCGCTATGGGGGACAGGAGAATACAGCGCTATGGAGGAGAGGAGAATACAGCGCTATGGAGGACAGGAGAATACAGCGCTATGGGGGACAGGAGAATACAGCGCTATGGGGGACAGGAGAATACAGCGGTATGGAGGAGAGGAGAATACAGCGCTATGGAGGAGAATAAAGAGCTATGGAGGAGAGAAGAATACAGCGCTATGGAGGACAGGAGAATACAGCGCTATGGGGGACAGGAGAATACAGCGCTATGGAGGACAGGAGAATACAGCGCTATGAAGGAGAGAAGAATACAGCGCTATGGGGGACAGGAGAATACAGCGCTATGGAGGAGAGGAGAATACAGCGCTATGGAGGAGAGGAGAATACAGCGCTATGGAGGACAGGAGAATACAGAGCTATGGGGGACAGGAGAATACAGCGCTATGGAGGAGAGGAGAATACAGAGCTATGGAGGAGAGGACAATACAGCGCTATGGAGGAGAGGAGAATACAGCGCTATGGGGGACAGGAGAATACAGCGCTATGGAGGACAGGAGAATACAGCGCTATGGAGGACAGGAGAATACAGAGATATGGAGGAGAGGAGAATACAGCGCTATGGAGGAGAGGAGAATACAGAGCTATGGAGGAGAGGAGAATACAGAGCTATGGAGGAGAGGAGAATACAGAGCTATGGAGGAGAGGAGAATACAGCGCTATGGAGGAGAGGAGGATACAGCGCTATGGAGGACAGGAGAATACAGCGCTATGGAGGACGGGAGAATACAGCGCTATGGAGGACAGGAGAATACAGAGCTATGGGGGACAGGAGAATACAGCGCTATGGTGGAGAGGAGAATACAGCGCTATGGAGGAGAGGAGAATACAGCGCTATGGAGGAGAGGAGAATACAGAGCTATGGAGGAGAGGAGAATACAGAGCTATGGAGGAGAGGAGAATACAGAGCTATGGAGGAGAGGAGAATACACAGCACTATGGAGGAGAGGAGAATACAGCGCTATGGAGGAGAGGAGAATACAGCGCTATGGAGGAGAGGAGAATACAGAGCTATGGAAGACAGGAGAATACAGAGCTATGGAGGAGAGGAGAATACAGAGCTATGGGGGACAGGAGAATACAGCGCTATGGAGGACAGGAGAATACAGCGCTATGGAGGAGAGGGGAATACAGCGCTATGGAGGACAGGAGAATACAGCGCTATGGAGGAGAGGAGAATACAGCGCTATGGGGGAGAGGAGAATACAGCGCTATGGAGGAGAGGAGAATACAGAGCTATGGAGGAGAGGAGAATACAGAGCTATGGAGGAGAGGAGAATACAGCACTATAGAGGACAGGGGAATACAGCGATATGGAGGAGAGGAGAATACAGGGCTATGGGGGACAGGAGAATACAGCGCTATGGAGGAGAGGAGAATACAGAGCTATGGAAGACAGGAGAATACAGAGCTATGGAGGAGAGGAGAATACAGAGCTATGGGGGACAGGAGAATACAGCGCTATGGAGGAGAGGGGAATACAGCGCTATGGAGGACAGGAGAATACAGCGCTATGGAGGAGAGGAGAATACAGCGCTATGGGGGAGAGGAGAATACAGCGCTATGGAGGAGAGGAGAATACAGAGCTATGGGTGACAGGAGAATACAGCGCTATGGAGGATAGGAGAATACAGAACTATAGAGGAGAGGAGAATACAGCGCTATGGAGGAGAGGAGAATACAGCGCTATGGGTGACAGGAGAATACAGCGCTATAGAGGAGAGGAGAATACAGCGCTATGGAGGAGAGAAGAATACAGAGCTATGGAGGACAGGAGAATACAGCGCTATGGAGGACAGGAGAATACAGCGCTATGGAGGACAGGAGAATACAGCGCTATGGGGGACAGGAGAATACAGCGCTATGGAGGACAGGAGAATACAGAGCTATGGAGGACAGGAGAATACAGCGCTATGGAGGAGAGGAGAATACAGCGCTATGGAGGAGAGGAGAATACAGCGCTATGGAGGAGAGGAGAATACAGCGCTATGGGGGACAGGAGAATACAGCGCTATAGAGGAGAATACAGCGCTATGGAGGACAGGAGAATACAGCGCTATGGGTGACAGGAGAATACAGCGCTATGGGTGACAGGAGAATACAGCACTATGGAGGAGAGGAGAATACAGCGCTATGGAGGAGAGGAGAATACAGCGCTATGGGGGACAGGAGAATACAGCGCTATAGAGGAGAATACAGCACTATGGAGGAGAGGAGAATACAGCGCTATGGGGGAGAGGAGAATACAGCGCTATAGAGGACAGGAGAATACAGCGCTATGGGGGAGAGGAGAATACAGAGCTATGGGGGACGGGAGAATACAGCGCTATGGAGGAGAGGAGAATACAGCGCTATGGAGGAGAGGAGAATGCAGAGCTATGGGGGACAGGAGAATACAGCGCTATGGAGGACAGAAGAATACAGCACTATGGAGGAGAGGAGAATACAGCGCTATGGGGGACAGGAGAATACAGCGCTATAGAGGACAGGAGAATACAGCGCTATGGAGGACAGGAGAATACAGCGCTATGGGGGACAGGAGAATACAGAGCTATAGAGGAGAGGAGAATACAGCGCTATGGAGGACAGGAGAATACAGAGCTATGGGGGACAGGAGAATACAGCGCTATGGAGGAGAGGAGAATACAGCGCTATGGGGGACAGGAGAATACAGAGCTATGGGGGACAGGAGAATACAGCGCTATGGAGGAGAGGAGAATACAGCGCTATGGGGGACAGGAGAATACAGCGCTATAGAGAATACAGCGCTATAGAGGACAGGAGAATACAGAGCTATGGAGGAGAGGAGAATACAGCGCTATGGAAGAGAGGAGAATACAGCGCTATGGGTGACAGGAGAATACAGAGCTATGGAGGACAGGAGAATACAGCGCTATGGAGGAGAGGAGAATACAGAGCTATGAGGGACAGGAGAATACAGGGAGTGCAGAATTATTAGGCAAGTTGTATTTTTGAGGATTAATTTTATTATTGAACAACAACCATGTTCTCAATGAACCCAAAAAAACTCATTAATATCAAAGCTGAATATTTTTAGAAGTAGTTTTTAGTTTGTTTTTAGTTTTAGCTATTTTAGGGGGATATCTGTGTGTGCAGGTGACTATTACTGTGCATAATTATTAGGCAACTTAACAAAAAACAAATATATACCCATTTCAATTATTTATTTTTACCAGTGAAACCAATATAACATCTCAACATTCACAAATATACATTTCTGACATTCAAAAACAAAACAAAAACAAATCAGTGACCAATATAGCCACCTTTCTTTGCAAGGATACTCAAAAGCCTGCCATCCATGGATTCTGTCAGTGTTTTGATCTGTTCACCATCAACATTGTGTGCAGCAGCAACCACAGCCTCCCAGACACTGTTCAGAGAGGTGTACTGTTTTCCCTCCTTGTAAATCTCACATTTGATGATGGACCACAGGTTCTCAATGGGGTTCAGATCAGGTGAACAAGGAGGCCATGTCATTAGATTTTCTTCTTTTATACCCTTTCTTGCCAGCCACGCTGTGGAGTACTTGGACGTGTGTGATGGAGCATTGTCCTGCATGAAAATCATGTTTTTCTTGAAGGATGCAGACTTCTTCCTGTACCACTGCTTGAAGAAGGTGTCTTCCAGAAACTGGCAGTAGGACTGGGAGTTGAGCTTGACTCCATCCTCAACCCGAAAAGGCCCCACAAGCTCATCTTTGATGATACCAGCCCAAACCAGTACTCCACCTCCACCTTGCTGGCGTCTGAGTCGGACTGGAGCTCTCTGCCCTTTACCAATACAGCCACGGGCCCATCCATCTGGCCCATCAAGACTCACTCTCATTTCATCAGTCCATAAAACCTTAGAAAAATCAGTCTTGAGATATTTCTTGGCCCAGTCTTGACGTTTCAGCTTGTGTGTCTTGTTCAGTGGTGGTCGTCTTTCAGCCTTTCTTACCTTGGCCATGTCTGTGAGTATTGCACACCTTGTGCTTTTGGGCACTCCAGTGATGTTGCAGCTCTGAAATATAGCCAAACTGGTGGCAAGTGGCATCTTGGCAGCTGCACGCTTGACTTTTCTCAGTTCATGGGCAGTTATTTTGCGCCTTGGTTTTTCCACACGCATCTTGCGACCCTGTTGACTATTTTGAATGAAACGATTGATTGTTCGATGATCACGCTTCAGAAGCTTTGCAATTTTAAGAGTGCTGCATCCCTCTGCAAGATATCTCACTATTTTTGACTTTTCTGAGCCTGTCAAGTCCTTCTTTTGACCCATTTTGCCAAAGGAAAGGAAGTTGCCTAATAATTATGCACACCTAATATAGGGTGTTGATGTCATTAGACCACACCCCTTCTCATTACAGAGATGCACATCACCTAATATGCTTAATTGGTAGTAGGCTTTCGAGCCTATACAGCTTGGAGTAAGACAACATGCATAAAGAGGATGATGTGGTCAAAATACTCATTTGCCTAATAATTCTGCACGCAGTGTACAGAGCAATGGAGGACAGGAGAATACAGCGCTATGGAGGAGAGGAGAATACAGCGCTATGGGGGACAGGAGAATACAGAGCTATGGAGGAGAGGAGAATACAGAGCTATGGAGGAGAGGAGAATACAGCGCTATAGAGGACAGGAGAATACAGCGCTATGGAGGAGAGGAGAATACAGCGCTATGGAGGACAGTAGAATACAGAGCTATGGGGGACAGGAGAATACAGCGCTATGGGGGACAGGAGAATACAGAGCTATAGAGGAGAGGAGAATACAGCGCTATGGAAGACAGGAGAATACAGAGCTATGGGGGACAGGAGAATACAGCGCTATGGAGGAGAGGAGAATACAGCGCTATGGGGGACAGGAGAATACAGCGCTATAGAGGACAGGAGAATACAGAGCTATGGAGGAGAGGAGAATACAGCGCTATGGAGGAGAGGAGAATACAGCGCTATGGGTGACAGGAGAATACAGAGCTATGGAGGACAGGAGAATACAGCGCTATGGAGGAGAGGAGAATACAGCGCTATGGGGGAGAGGAGAATACAGCGCTATGGGGGACAGGAGAATACAGCGCTATGGAGGAGAGGAGAATACAGAGCTATGAGGGACAGGAGAATACAGAGCAATGGAGGACAGGAGAATACAGCGCTATGGAGGAGAGGAGAATACAGCGCTATGGGGGACAGGAGAATACAGAGCTATGGAGGAGAGGAGAATACAGAGCTATGGAGGAGAGGAGAATACAGCGCTATGGGGGACAGGAGAATACAGAGCTATGGAGGAGAGGAGAATACAGCGCTATAGAGGCAGTGGCGTAGGGATCGCCATAGCAACCATAGCAGTGGCTATGGGGCCCTACGCCACTAGGGGGCCCGTCCGGCCGCATTCAAATTTATTTTTTTTTTTTTATTAACACACACAGACACTACACACAGGCAGCCAGGAGGTGGCGTAACTACCGGGGAAGCAGCTGCTTCGGGGCCCGACAGTTTATTTTCAAGTTAGTTAAATATCGATGTCTTACTGTTCAGGGCCCCTTCACAGCAGCGGTCTTAATGTTCCCTCGCTAATGTGCTCTAATCTTACTGTATATACTAAAGTCTCCTGATGTGTCTGGGATTCGAACCCACAACCTCCAATGTATCAGTGGCAAAGCATTAACCCTCACAGCCATAAAGAAGGCATTGCAACTGACTGAAAAAATTTGACACTTCTACTGTTATAGCTGGCTAAGTGTACATCTATACACATGACAGCTGCCCCAACACACCCTCTATATGGCATATCTATATGGCATATCTCTATATGACAGCTATCCCAGCACACTCAGCTCTGCTATATCTCTATATATGAGCAGCTATGTGTATAGATGTACACTTAGCCAGCTATAACAGTAGAAGTCTCATAATTTTTCAGTCAGCAGCAAGGCAGCTGTTATGGTCTTGAGGTTAGGTGCTCTGCCTCTGATACAGAAGGTCGTGGATTCGAATCCCAACAGAAACCTTTTCTGAAATACAAGCAGTGACTCCATATATGGACATACAGGGCGGGACACAATACAGGGAGGGACACAGGAAGAGGCTGCATCGCATCGCTGACATGGAGGTAAGTAGAAGTGTTTATTTTATTTTTTTTAATACCCGACTGTTACTGCCATGGGGGGAGCGGGGGGGGGGGGGGGGCACTTGATACTGGCACATGGGGGGAGGGGGGTTGGCACCTGACCTGATACTGGCACCTGGGGGGGGGGGGGGTGGGCACCTGATACTGGCACATGGGGGGGGGGGGGGAGAGAGAGGCACCTGATACTGTGGATGGCACTGTTCAGGGGAAGGGGATTCTGTGTATGGCACTATTTAGGGGAGTGTGAATGGCACTGTGGATGGCACTATTTAGGGGAGGGGGGATCTGTGTATGGCACTATTTAGGGGAGAGGGATCTGTGGATGGCACTATTTAGGGGAGGGGGGATCTGTGGATGGCACTATTTAGGGGAGAGGGATCTGTGGATGGCACTATTTAGGGGAGGGGGATCTGTGGATGGCACTATTTAGGGGAGAGGGATCTGTGGATGGCACTATTTAGGGGAGGGGGGATCTGTGGATGGCACTATTTAGGGGAGAGGGATCTGTGGATGGCACTATTTAGGGGAGAGGGATCTGTGGATGGCACTATTTAGGGGAGGGGGGGATCTGTGGATGGCACTATTTAGGGGAGGGGGGATCTGTTGATGGCACTATTTAGGGGAGGGGGATCTGTGTATGGCACTATTTAGGGGAGGGGGATCTGTGGATGGCACCATTTAGGGGAGAGGGATCTGTGGATGGCACTATTTAGGGGAGAGGGATCTGTGGATGGCACTATTTAGGGGAGGGGGATCTGTGTATGGCACTGTTTAGGGGAGGGGGATCTGTGGATGGCACTATTTAGGGGAGGGGGGATCTGTGTATGGCACTATTTAGGGAAGGGGGATCTGTGTATGGCACTATTTAGGGGAGGGGGAACTGTGGATGGCACTATTTAGGGGAGGGGGGATCTGTGGATGGCACTATTTAGGGGAGGGGGATCTGTGGATGGCACTATTTAGGGGAGGGGGGATCTGTGGATGGCACTATTTAGGGGAGGGGGGATCTGTGGATGGCACTATTTAGGGGAGGGGGGATCTGTGTATGGCACTATTTAGGGGAGGGGGATCTGTTGATGGCACTATTTAGGGGAGGGGGATCTGTGGATGGCACTATTTAGGGGAGGGGGATCTGTGGATGGCACAGAGGGGGGGGGCCTATAATTTTTTTTTGCTATGGGGCCCATGCATTTCTAGCTACGCCCCTGTATAGAGGACAGGAGAATACAGCGCTATGGGGAAGAGGAGAATACAGCGCTATGGAGGAGAGGAGAATACAGCGCTATAGAGGAGAGGAGAATACAGCGCTATGGAGGACAGGAGAATACAGTGCTATGGGGGACAGGAGAATACAGAGCTATGGGGGACAGGAGAATACAGCGCTATGGAGGAGAGGAGAATACAGAGCTATGGAGGAGAGGAGAATACAGCGCTATGGAGGAGAGGAGAATACAGCGCTATAGAGGAGAGGAGAATACAGCGCTATGGAGGACAGGAGAATACAGTGCTATGGGGGACAGGAGAATACAGAGCTATGGGGGACAGGAGAATACAGCGCTATGGAGGAGAGGAGAATACAGAGCTATGGAGGAGAGGAGAATACAGAGCTATGGAGGAGAGGAGAATACAGAGCTATGGAGGACAGGAGAATACAGAGCTATGGGGGACAGGAGAATACAGCGCTATGGAGGACAGGAGAATACAGAGCTATGGGGGACAGGAGAATACAGCGCTATGGAGGAGAGGAGAATACAGCGCTATGGAGGAGAGGAGAATACAGAGCTATGGAGGAGAGGAGAATACAGAGCTATGGAGGACAGGAGAATACAGCGCTATGGAGGACAGGAGAATACAGCGCTATGGGGGACAGGAGAATACAGCGCTATGGGGGACAGGAGAATGCAGCGCTATGGAGGAGAGGAGAATACAGCGCTATGGAGTTGAGGAGAATACAGCGCTATGGAGGAGAGGAGAATACAGTGCTATGGAGGACAGGAGAATACAGCGCTATGGGGGACAGGAGAATACAGCGCTATGGGGAAGAGGAGAATACAGCGCTATGGGGGAGAGGAGAATACAGAACTATAGAGGACAGGAGAATACAGAGCTATGGAGGACAGGAGAATACAGAGCTATGGGGGACAGGAGAATACAGCGCTATGGAGGAGAGGAGAATACAGCGCTATGGAGGAGAGGAGAATACAGCGCTATGGAGGACAGGAGAATACAGCGCTATGGGGGACAGGAGAATACAGCGCTATGGGGGACAGGAGAATACAGAGCTATGGGGGAGAGGAGAATACAGAACTATAGAGGACAGGAGAATACAGAGCTATGGAGGACAGGAGAATACAGAGCTATGGGGGACAGGAGAATACAGCGCTATGGAGGAGAGGAGAATACAGCGCTATGGAGGAGAGGAGAATACAGAGCTATGGAGGACAGGAGAATACAGCGCTATGGAGGAGAGGAGAATGCAGAGCTATGGAGGACAGGAGAATACAGCGCTATGGGGGACAGGAGAATACAGCGCTATGGGGGACAGGAGAATACAGAGCTATGGAGGACAGGAGAATACAGAGCTATGGGGGACAGGAGAATACAGCGCTATGGAGGAGAGGAGAATACAGAGCTATGGAGGAGAGGAGAATACAGAGCTATGGAGGAGAGGAGAATACAGCGCTATGGAGGAGAAGAGAATACAGAGCTATGGAGGAGAGGAGAATACAGAGCTATGGAGGAGAGGAGAATACAGAGCTATGGAGGACAGGAGAATACAGAGCTATGGAGGAGAGGAGAATACAGAGCTATGGAGGAGAGGAGAATACAGAGCTATGGAGGACAGCAGAATACAGAGCTATGGAGGACAGGAGAATACAGCGCTATGGAGGAGAGGAGAATACAGAGCTATGGAGGACAGGAGAATACAGCGCTATGGAGAACAGGAGAATACAGAGCTATGGAGGACAGGAGAATACAGCGCTATGGAGGAGAGGAGAATACAGCGCTATGAAGGAGAGGAGAATACAGCGCTATGGAGGACAGAAGAATACAGCGCTATGGAGGACAGGAGAATACAGAGCTATGGAGGAGAGGAGAATACAGAGCTATGGAGGAGAGGAGAATACAGCGCTATGGAGGAGAGGATAATACAGCGCTATGGGGGACAGGAGAATACAGCGCTATGGAGGAGAGGAGAATACAGCGCTATGGAGGAGAGAAGAATACAGAGCTATGGAGGACAGGAGAATACAGCGCTATGGGTGACAGGAGAATACAGAGCTATAGAGGAGAGGAGAATACAGCGCTATGGAGGAGAGGAGAATACAGCACTATGGGGGAGAGGAGAATACAGCGCTATAGAGGAGAATACAGCGCTATAGAGGAGAGGAGAATACAGCACTATAGAGGAGAATACAGAGCTATAGAGGAGAGGAGAATACAGCGCTATGGAGGACAGGAGAATACAGAGCTATAGAGGAGAGGAGAATACAGCGCTATGGAGGAGAGGAGAATACAGTGCTATGGGTGACAGGAGAATACAGAGCTATGGAGGAGAGGAGAATACAGAGCTATGGAGGAGAGGAGAATACAGAGCTATGGAGGACAGGAGAATACAGCGCTATGGAGGAGAGGGGAATACAGCGCTATGGAGGACAGGAGAATACAGAGCTATGGAGGAGAATACAGCGCTATGGGGGACAGGAGAATACAGCGCTATAGAGGAGAATACAGCACTATAGAGGAGAGGAGAATACAGAGCTATAGAGGAGAGGAGAATACAGCGCTATGGAGGACAGGAGAATACAGAGCTATAGAGGAGAGGAGAATACAGCGCTATGGAGGACAGGAGAATACAGCGCTATGGAGGAGAGGGGAATACAGCGCTATGGAGAAGAGGAGAATACAGAGCTATGGAGGAGAGGAGAATACAGCGCTATGACTAAATTCAGTCGCAAGTGTGTTTTTTCTTCGCTGCTTTCCTCACTTTCTGGGAAGCGGGTGTGACCCACGGCCCGCACATTTATCTCTTTTTAAGCCCTTTAGCTAGCGACTGTAGTTTGCATCCATTTCTGTTCCACATTTTTTACGGAAAGCATGTAGACCCATTCATTTTTATGGGTTCGCAAAAAAAATTCGCAGTTCGCATTTCTATAATTGGGACTGAGAACAAGGTGTTATACACATGGAAGGTGTCTGTATTTGGCGGATTTACGGTATGTGGACTGCAAAACGGATACGGTCGCGTGCAGGAGGTCTAAGGTTTTTTTTCTGGCATAAATTCAAGATTGAAACCTATAGCGGCTCCGAACTGCCGTAGATTTTAATTTAGGCACACGGACCGCCGGAGGTTGTGTGTAATTTATAACAAGGCCTTTACCATGCCATAAATTAGGCGCACCCTCGGACAGCGCAGGGGATATCATAGACCGGTGTAGCGCACCCGACCCTGATGAATCTCCCCCTATATATCTATTACACCCAGTGACGTCTCCTCTAATATAGATGTCTTCTTTCCTCATCTTCTCCTTTCGGCCCAGACCGCCATGATGATTTCTTTCAGCCTTTTTTTCTCTCTACAGACTTCTTCGTTTCCTACTTCTTCATCATCCTCCCCAATACTGTTCCCGCTTTGCTGCCTAAGACGCTAAATCATCAGTACTTCATGTCAGGTTGGAGAATGCAGGCCTCCCCGTGGAACTACAGGTCCCAGCATAACTTGTTACTGTAAGTCTCAGGTTGTGCACTATGTGGAGCGGCTTTATGTCGCAGAGCACAGTCTCTGACTTGTCTCTCAGAAATCTCAGAAGACCCTGCTTTCTGGGACCTGTCTCTGCTGTCTGGGACCTGTCTCTCTGCTGCTTGGGACCTGTCTCTGTGCTGTCCCTGCTGTCTGGGACCTGTCTCTCTGCTGTCTTTGCTGCTTGGGACCTGTCTCTGCTGCCTGGGACCTGTCTCTGTGCTGTCCCTGCTTTCTGGGACCTGTATCTGCTGTCTGGGACCTGTCTCTCTGCTGTCTCTGCTGCTTGGGACCTGTCTCTGCTGCCTGGGACCTGTCTCTGTGCTGTCCCTGCTTTCTGGGACCTGTATCTGCTGTCTGGGACCTGTCTCTGTGCTGTCTCTGCTGCCTGGGACCTGTCTCTGTGCTGTCCCTGCTGTCTGGGACCTGTCTCTGTGCTGTCCCTACTGTCTGGTACCTGTCTCTGCTGCCTGGTACCTGTCTCTGTGCTGTCCCTGCTGTCTGGGACCTGTCTCTCTGCTGTCTTTGCTGCTTGGGACCTGTCTCTGCTGCCTGGGACCTGTCTCTGTGCTGTCCCTGCTTTCTGGGACCTGTATCTGCTGTCTGGGACCTGTCTCTCTGCTGTCTCTGCTGCTTGGGACCTGTCTCTGCTGCCTGGGACCTGTCTCTGTGCTGTCCCTGCTTTCTGGGACCTGTATCTGCTGTCTGGGACCTGTCTCTGTGCTGTCTCTGCTGCCTGGGACCTGTCTCTGTGCTGTCCCTGCTGTCTGGGACCTGTCTCTGTGCTGTCCCTACTGTCTGGTACCTGTCTCTGCTGCCTGGTACCTGTCTCTGTGCTGTCCCTGCTGTCTGGGACCTGTCTCTGTGCTGTCTCTGCTGTCTGGGACCTGTCTCTGTGCTGTCCCTGCTGCCTGGGACCTGTCTCTGTGCTGTCCCTGCTGTCTGGGACCTGTCTCTGTGCTGTCCCTGCTGTCTAGGACCTGTCTCTGTGCTGTCCCTGCTGCCTGGGACCTGTCTCTGTGCTGTCTCTGCTGTCTGGGACCTGCCTCTGTGCTGTCCCTGCTGTCTGGGACCTGTCTCTGTGCTGTCCCTGCTGTCTGGGACCTGTCTCTGTGCTGTCCCTGCTGCCTGGGACCTGTCTCTGTGCTGTCCCTGCTGTCTGGGACCTGTCTCTGTGCTGTCTCTGCTGTCTGGGACCTGTCTATCTGCTGTCCCTGCTGTCTGGGACCTGTCTCTGTGCTGTCCCTGCTGTCTGGGACCTGTCTCTGTGCTGTCCCTGCTGTCTGGGACCTGTCTCTGTGCTGTCCCTGCTGTCTGGGACCTGTCTCTGTGCTGTCCCTGCTGCCTGGGACCTGTCTCTGTGCTGTCTCTGCTGTCTGGGACCTGTCTCTGTGCTGTCTCTGCTGTCTGGGACCTGTCTCTGTGCTGTCTCTGCTGCCTGGGACCTGTTTCTGTGCTGTCTCTGCTGTCTGGGACATGTCTCTGTGCTGTCCCTGCTGTCTGGGACCTGTCTCTGTGCTGTCTCTGCTGTCTGGGACCTGTCTCTGCTGTCTGGGACCTGTCTCTGTGCTGTCTCTGCTGCCTGGGACCTGCCTCTGTGCTGTCTCTGCTGTCTGGGACCTGTCTCTGTGCTGTCTCTGCTGTCTGGGACCTGTCTCTGTGCTGTCTCTGCTGTCTGAGACCTGTCTCTGTGCTGTCTCTGCTGCCTGGGACCTGTATCTGTGCTGTCCCTGCTGCCTGGGACCTGTCTCTGTGCTGTCTCTGCTGTCTGGGACCTGTCTCTGCTGTCTGGGACCTGTCTCTGTGCTGTCTCTGCTGCCTGGGACCTGTATCTGTGCTGTCTCTGCTTTCTGGGACTTGTCTCTGTGCTGTCTCTGCTGTCTGAGACCTGTCTCTGTGCTGTCCCTGCTGCCTGGGACCTGTCTCTGTGCTGTCTCTGCTGTCTGGGACCTGCCTCTGTGCTGTCTCTGCTGTCTGGGACCTGTCTCTGTGCTGTCTCTGCTGCCTGGGACCTGTATCTGTGCTGTCCCTGCTGCCTGGGACTTGTCTCTGTGCTGTCTCTGCTGTCTGGGACCTGTCTCTGTGCTGTCTCTGCTGTCTGGGACCTGTCTCTGTGCTGTCTCTGCTGTCTGGGACCTGCCTCTGTGCTGTCTCTGCTGTCTGGGACCTGCCTCTGTGCTGTCCCTGCTGCCTGGGACCTGTCTCTGTGCTGTCTCTGCTGTCTGGGACCTGCCTCTGTGCTGTCTCTGCTGTCTGGGACCTGTCTCTGCTGTCTGGGACCTGCCTCTGTGCTGTCCCTGCTGCCTGGGACCTGTATCTGTGCTGTCTCTGCTGTCTGGGACCTGTCTCTGTGCTGTCTCTGCTGTCTGGGACCTGTCTCTGTGCTGTCTCTGCTGTCTGGGACCTGCCTCTGTGCTGTCTCTGCTGTCTGGGACCTGTCTCTGTGCTGTCCCTGCTGCCTGGGACCTGTCTCTGTGCTGTCTCTGCTGTCTGGGACCTGTCTATGTGCTGTCTCTGCTGTCTGGGACCTGTCTATGTGCTGTCTCTGCTGCCTGGGACCTGTCTCTGTGCTGTCCCTGCTGCCTGGGACCTGTCTCTGTGCTGTCCCTGCTGTCTGGGACCTGTCTCTGTGCTGTCTCTGCTGGCCGGGGAGGTCAGACTCTGCACCCCTATTGTCCCCATCTCATGTATTGCTGTAGTCCGGCACTAGGTGTCAGTGAGGTGGCTCATGGGTAATGTTCTCTTCTGATGGCCTCAGTCCTGAGGAGGCCACATTATCAGACCTTTCCTGTATAGTACAAGTGTCCCTGCAGTTCCAGTCTCTCCCACCAGAGGGCAGCCGCTCCTCAGGCTTCATTCTCAGCATTACTAATGTGAAAATAGAACTACATCTAAATGGGACGTGTCACCAGAAAATAACGATGA